>NW_008668599.1:0-23560 GCF_000695815.1 Acanthisitta chloris
TGCCCTGCACCCGAGTTCTCGCCATCCCTCCTCAGTGCCAGCGCCTGAGCAGGGATGCATCACCCGCCCACGGTGCCATGGAGTGGAGAAAGACAAGAAAGAGTTTAATCCCACACAAGGGAATGTTAGGTCCTTCCCAACCTCCTCTAAAGGAAGGAACTCCCCACAAAGTCTCCCTGTTTCATCCCTTAGGCTGGAAAAAGACGCAGCATGTCTGTCAGCTGCTGAGCTGCCCCAGCGCAGAGCGCTCGGCGTGGCTGACCCGGTGACTCCAGAGGAGCAGGCAGGTGGGGGTTGGACACACCCTGTTCCTCTCTGCTACCCACCTTGTGGCTGAGCACCTGTCCTGAGAGCCCCGTGGCCTGCACATCCACAGGGAGCTGTTGTACTCCTGCTTGAAGCTTGGTTCTCTGAGGGGTCGATCTTGCACCCAGGCACCTTACTATATTGATCCTGCAGCTCTTTTTGAGGCTTTGAGGCTCACAGAACTCTACAAAATGGATTCAGAAAAGACATATTAGATCAAGTAGTCCATCTCATAGGCCTAGCAAAGTCTTTTCTTCCCTTAATGTTTGCTTTTCCTCTGATTTCAGCAGGTCAGTTTACCTTGGTGGTCACTCTGCTTTCTTTTTTTGTCTTAGTCTCAAACTCTGGCATTGTTTGGGTCTGTGTTCAGTTCAGTTAGGAATAACACCCAATGCAGTTGGCTTTGCATCTGCAAAATAACCCGCCAGTGCCAATGGCTGTAGCATCATGTAAGTAGTCAAGATGTAAGACTGTGGCAGATTACTGCATCTATAGCAATGAATAACATCAGAGATTCAAACCATTACTCTTGAAGGAAGCTAAAGGTACAGGTGAAGAGCTGGGCATCACAGTTATGATGCAGGAGTGTAACATATGCCTTTAGTGACATGTGTCTGACACCCACTCACTCTGAGATGCTTGCATTGATTGCTTCATGTGTTCCTTTCTGTGAACAATGCCCAGAAGATGGAGTATATTCCAGTTCAGGCAGGGATAAGGATCAGGCTGCAGGGTGAATGGCAGTGTTCCCTGTTTAGATTGAGATGGCAGTTGTCACTTTATCCCTCTTTTTAAAGAAATGGTTATCTGTATGGACAGGTGGGGTATAAGGTCCATAATTATATCTAAAGCATTCCTCAAGCTCAAAGCACTCTGCACATACTACCTCTGAATTCCTGGAAGCATTCCCATGAGACATGATTTTAATCTTCTCTTACAGATGTAAAAACTTAAAAATGAAGGAAAGCAACTGGCCCAGCTCACCTGAGCAGGAAGTTTGAGACCTAGAATTAAGATCATGAGCAGCAGCCCAGCTTCACTGCAGAGCATCCTGCTCCCAAATGTCCTTTGATAAAGCATAGTAGATCTGAAAGCTGCAGACAGGTACAGGAAGTTTAGACATTCAAGACAGTTGTGAAAAGCACATTCCTATAAGCAAATAACTTTCTGATTCCAAGATACTTATATTTTCTCATTCTACCTACCTCCAGCTTATTTCTAACACATTCTCCACAGAGTCTTGCTGTCCCCTTTTTGGTGTCCTTTGCTAGTGGCCCTACTTTCTTCCTGTTCACTTGCTCTCACAAAGTTCTCTCCATCCTTGCAGCTGAATATCCCAGGCTGTCTGCCACCTACCACACTGACAGCTGATGTAAAAATTATGAAAGAAATTACGTTTAGCATTGTAGATGTTAGGACAAGAGAAGAGATAAAATAGCTGTGAATGAAGGTGACATGTGTCAGTCTCAGTTTCACACACTGCCAGCAGGGTGGGTACCTCGTCTCCGATAAAATGATACTCTACAGCCTCATCTCCAAATGGACAGTCTTGTGATAATGCAAAATATATCTGTGCTAAGACACAAATAAATTGTCATTATCACTCATGGTTTTCCTCCTGAAGCCCCTTACACATTGTTGTTAGCACTTTCAGTATGCACTTTGCTTTTTTGCCTATGCAGTTGGTTTTATGGCACTATTTGCAGATACAAAGGGTACAGCAGCCAGTCCTTATGGATTTTGGAGAAATCCAAAGAGACCTCATCCCAGTTTATCTTTCTTACAGTGAACCCAGTGTGTCCTAGGACAAAATGGTAGGAGATTACTTGTCTTTATGTGGTTATTCATGCCATGCAAATAGTTTATATACTTTGCTAGGGATGCTCAGTGACTCGAATTAATGAGTTCCATGGTAACCGAGGTCGTACCAGATGCTTCCCCAAACCTTCCTTTACGAAATACAACCAAGATTTTGCAGGATAATCAAGTGTCGTGTTTAGATGATTTGTAGTGTTCTAGGACACTGGGGATTCTGAGTACTATCTACCTGAGCAGGAGAAGGTAATGATTTATAATTAGCTGATGTGTTCTCATTGTAATGTCTAATAGTGGATTAGAAAAATGCTCTGGAATTTGGGACACAGCGTTCTCACTGTGCTTTCTAATGCTACTAGGCTAAACCCATCGTGTTAGCACAAAGTCATGGCAAAATCTACACCAGGATTCTGTGGCTGAAGCTTCACTCTAACTGCACTAAGCTGACTTTATCACTTTTGTCACTCCTATTTCTAATTGCAAGAGAGATGCTCAGGCAGCAAGTTTCTAGAAGTCATTGTGTTTCTCCCAATATGCACCAAATCAGGTCATAATTGCCAATACATGGATTATCAAATATATCTTGCAGTGGTTTTTTTGTTTGCTTGTTTTAAACTGGTTATTTCTTTTTAAAAACAAAGGACACAAAAGTAACCAAACATTATGTTAATGTCAGAATTTTGGTTAGCTAAACTGATTAATTCTACAGTAGACTGTTAGCAGATAGAGTGATAGTCTTGAGAGACAGCAGCAAAGATGAAAAGGGATTCAGGGACAAGATGAAACTACAGATAGAATGAGCCAAGGGGAAAGTACAGTGTCCAAAGAGGAAAAATGAATACAGACATTACAGCTTCATACATTTTGGAAAACAGTTCAAAGGGACATCTAGTTAAGATTTAATTGTATTATGAGTGGCCACAGAACAAACTATTGAAGCTCTCCTGTTTACCTTTCATTACCATGCAATAACAGAGAAATAAAATGAAATGAAAAAGCTGCAGATGACAGACAGTTTAACAAATATTCTGCTGTGCAGTTTATAGCTAATCTATAAAACTGTCATCTGTACAATATTCTTGGCAAAAATAATTGTTTTTAAAAGTTTCAAATTTTATGTGAATTGGCAGAGTAAATGCATTAGATAAACTATTAAAAAGCTGTAGGGATTAATATTCAGAATTCATGGTAAAAAGTTGGTCCTGCTTGCCTCAAGAAAGACCTATTCCTCTTATGCATGATGAGAGTTTACAGTATGTCTAAAGTTTTCTGAAAGTTATTTTTTTGCTGGTTAGCTTTAGAGACGGGATAGGAGACTACTTGAATCATTGATTTGTTGTTACTCTTTTTTTTCTAAGAACAGTTAAGACGTGAAATTCTGGAACCACAGAAATGTGTGGTAAGTTTATTACCCCTATCATTGGAGCTAGGATTGTACCCAGTATATCCTGGCAGAGTAATAGGGTCTGGCACATAGGAATATGCTCTAGTACATGGAAGGACGATCAAGATTTGTATAGGAACAGGGTCAATAATAGGGTCTGGCACATAGGAATATGTTCTAGTACATGGAAGGATGATCAAGATTTGTATAGGAACAGGGTCAAAGAGGGAACTCGTTCATAAATAAAAGTCATTATTCCATTACTGGAATCTAATTCAACTTTAGGCAGCAGAAGCAAATTCATCCAGCAACTTTTATGAGAACTGAGCATGAACTGTTTCAGTAATAACCTGTATCTATTACAATTGCACAACTAAGACACAAACGTGGAAACAGGCAGCGTGTACAAATGTCTTCATATTTCTTGGGTTGTGGTATCTTCAGGATACATACTTCTAATTCTAAGAGCTACGGAGCTGGTGGAAATGTAGTGTTATTATAGTCCCATAATGTCAGAAACAATTTATATTACCTTCTGCTTTCCGATTAACTGTACACCAGGCACTGCTGGCATAACACAACCTTGCAATTCTTACTTAAACCTGCACTTTTGCTGTGCTCATGTGTATTTATTACACCAGGAAGCAGTAAATCAAATAAAAATGTAATGGCATCCCCTATATACGGTTAATAAAGTGAATCCTCCCTCTCTTTTTATTTTATACCTATGAATTCAAGCAATCTTGATTGCTTGAATTCAATTCAATGATTTCAAGCAATCTTGGGAGTTATATCCAACAGTTTTCAAGCAATCTTGGGAGTTATATCCAGTTCATACCCATTTCACTTGTGAAAGATCTGACCACTGAGTATTTAATTTCTGTATATAATTGCTGAAATATATTCTTCTTAAAGACAATCTAGTTTAGCTCTAAATAGTGAATAATTGCTTCAGATGGTTGTTTGCCAGTCAAAAGTCTATTTACTTACCAGTGTGCATTTGTATATTACCATAACTCACCTCATCTCAGTTCAAGTGGTGCCTTCTAATGAAAATGTCTCTGGAAAACAGCACATACATTCTTAGAAATAGATGTTTAGACAAAGGGAATTTACAGTTTTCACTGAAAGGATGTAAGGATTTCAGATTTGTTCTTTTCCACTTGATCAGACAGAGGTTCCTACCCTCGGCTAAGCCAGCAGTCTGGCAGTTATATAAAGTTTTCAGAGTTATGCAGAAAAGTGACATTCAGTTCTCTTCTGGTTTCAAAGAACCTGTTTTAAATCTGGGGTGAGCCTTTGCAGCACCAGGGTATGGAATCAACTCACTTTCTTTTTTATAGAATTCATTCAATTCATATAAATAAAGTATTAGTTAATATGGGAAGGAAATCAGACAGAAAAGGATCTTTAAACTGTCTCCCTTCGTCCTGGGAGAGTCTGTGGAGTGTTGGTCTCTCCCTTGCTTTGTCACTGCCCTAGAAATATCACCTTGAATGTGAAAAGATCTCCCTATGCAACTTATACAAAAAGAAAGCATTTCCTTAGAAGAAAGAGGTGCATATAAGCATACATGGTAAGAATGAGCAGCTCTGGAAATGTAAGACCTTCTTTTTCCTCTTGCTTAGAGACCTACCTAACCTACCAGCCAATTCCAACAGTATCTTAAGGTCTGACAAGATAAAAAGTGGAATAAAACCGCCAACGATGCTAGAAAACTGCTAATATGGGGAATTTACAGAACAGCCCAGAATTTGAGAAAGCAATAGAGAAAAATCATGGCAAGAAAGAGATACCTACTGCAACATTATAGTGTCGTGGTTGAAAATGTATATTAAAAGATCTAATACAGAGTCTTTAAATCATACATTGTAATTTTGTGTAGGACTTACATTGTCCATCTGCACAGAGATGAATTTCACCCAACATGATTTGTTTCATTGATTTCAGTGAGATTAACTGAGAGTGCAAAGGTGGCTACACTTGTACTTAGGTTGAGGTGAATAGCACAACGTGGTTCTGATAATCTGCAGTGTTCAGGAGACAAGCAAATCCTTGAGAAACACAGTGGCTTATTTGATAAGATCTGATATTAACAATATAGCCAATGTTAACAGAAATGTTCTCATGCTTTATGAAACTTCCATTCCTAATTAAGTTTTGGTTTTGTAAGTTACACCTTGTAGCAATTGTGCTGGATCTTGATAATTAGAGTATAAAACCGACTGACTGCTTGATTGCTCTTTCAGCACAACAGAAGACATAAATGACAAAAACAAACAATTGCAGAAGGGTTTTGTAATAGCAATTCTCACCTTATATCAATTTGAAGAGTGTTAAGCATTTTCCAATAGATCTGCAGTGGTCCTTATATAGCAAACTAAAGTTGGCCGCCAATAGATTTTCACTTCTTAATTACCTTTTGCAGACTCTTGAGAAGAAGCCTATGAGACCCAAGGAGTCCACAGACCTGATTTGCAAGAAAAGAGATATTTATTTGTTATCATCTGTTAAATGTTGTTTTATCTTGAAACTGCTCTTAAACATGTAAACTGCTAGAATCCTCTTTTGAGTTCTTCCGGGTCCTCAAACACACTCAATAATTGCTAAGCACTCAAGCACTGACATGAAGGTGAGATCACTGCTATCACTGAACATCTATTTTTAGGAACTTTGTCTAACCCATGATGTTGCTGGAGCATCCTACTTTTGATGACAAAACTCTGTGCTGTTTATAGAAACATTACTTTCAGTAAGTTTGAAAGTAGATTTCACAGTGTGGCTCAGAGAAAGTCGAGGCACTCATCTATTTGGTGGTCATAGTCCCATAGTTCTTAGTGTTGCTTTTCAAAATGTACTGTATTAAATCCTCATCCAGTATAAAGCACCTTAGATGAATGAAATACATTTGACTCTGGAGTAGTATAAAATAGACTCTGTTTGACTTTTCTGCAATGGAAATACAATGATCATATTTTGAATCACACAAAGTTTCTGATCAAAGTCTGCACACCAGTGAGTGATCTATATATTGAATTTAACTCCATTTAGATAAAGTTTAGGCAGAAATCTCCTTTCATTCAAAAATGATTCTATAATCTTGAATTAAACATTTGTTTTTACTGTTAAGCTTACCTGCTTATGTACCCCTTGAAGAATCATGTTTCAAGAGTGCAAAATTAACTGAAAAAAGAAGCACTGGGATTTTTCTTGCTTCAGATTATTATTTTATCTGTTAGAGTGTACTCTAGATATTAGGGATATCAAATTGCTCCCCTTGCTACTGGAGGCCCCTCTGGTGCTACAGGGAACTGTTTAGAACATCAAACCATAACGGATGCTCAATCTCAAATAATAATTTACGTCTTTTAGCAAATACAAAATGATGAATGCAAATCAAGTCAAATCCTTCCTTTCCATGAGTCAGATGCTATTTCCTTGGTACTTGTGATGCTGTAACCTAGAGTTTAATCTGAAAACCATTGCGTTCATTAAGCATCATTCTATTGACTTCAATGGTCTTTAAATAAAGCTAATAGCCTATTTTGTTCCTACATACCCAGTGTTGAAGTACAAGGGAAGCTCCGGAATAACAGGAAAGGCGGGACTAGGATTTTTATATTTAAAGTATTTCATAAACTATTTGTTCATTGTACATCAGAAAGCACAATCTAAAATAGGATGGATTTTTTTCTCACTTTTTTTTTTGAAGAAGAAGAAAGTGGCAGAGAGGTCACCTTATAGTTCTACCTTGAAACCTGTCTACACAAAAATCACTCCTTTTCAGAAACAGTAGCTCTGCCTCCTGTACCGAGGTTATGACACTGACTCTGAGTAGTATCCAACTCCACAATTACTTTCACAGTAATTAACCAGTTAATTAAATCCCCAAAAGTAAGGCAATTCAGGATGGTCTTTAAGACCTACTTGTTAATCTGCTGTAGGCAATTATCAGAAGGGCTAAGAAGTGGCCCAGTCTTACACAAGATTTCTTTGGGGCTGTAATACTTTAAGTGTGATGTAGCAAGTTAAGGAGAAAATGTAAACACATAATTTAGGCTAAACTTTGAAGTTTCTCACTTTTGTGTTTTGAGGCAGACCTTACACATTACTTTGATGTACTGTTGTTATTTGCAATGTAATCTTGTATAATAATTAACTCCAACTGATCCACTGCAGTGCTTTAGCAAAGTATTGGGGCCTATTAAGTTGGACTACGAATACACAGTTGCTTTCCTTATTTCTAACATAATTATGCAGTTGAAGAAAAAGAAAAGCAGATTAATGGAAAGGCGTTGCTAAATAGGCCCCCTTGGTGCTGTAAATTTCTGGAGTGCTGTTATAAGGTTTTGAAGTATTAAGTATATATGGAAAGTGACATGCTGGAAATCTTTTGTAAAGCATTTGTTTCTGTTATTCTTTAGAGAAACATTCTGCTGTCAAAGGTGAAATCCAATGACAGCAGCACCAAAGGGTATGTTTTCACTGTAAGCTTATTCATAGCTGTAGGGCCACCCCATTGCACCAGCATCACACAATCCCTTATGCCTGAATATACATGAACCTTGAACCTGGCTTTGCCATTGGAGCTGAATTCAACTTCTAAGTAGATCAGCACTCCTAAAGTTTTCAGTGAGAGTTTTGGCTTTAAGGCATGCATGAAGTCATGTATTTGCTATATACATCTGATTGGATTATGGATTCAGTTTGAAGGATAAATATTTTCTTCTATGGACTTACCAATGTATCGAGAGCCTGAAAAGCAAATATCTGTGGTTAGCAAGAAGGAGACAAGGCATTATTCTAGTTCAGTATGAATTCCACCATAATGACTACGGTTCTTTAAGATTTGCATCTCCTGAGCCCTGTAGTTTCTGAATCATTTATCTCCCACTTGGCTCTTGCTAGAAGCTACCTGCCAGTTTATGTACCTCTACTCAGCATTTGACCCTTCATTCCACATGCTCTGTCCCTTTTTGCAGAAGAATGCTAAAAGATGTCACCTCAGTGGGCTGCATGGTTGTAAATACAACAACAGCTAGCTGTAAAATATGGCTCAGAGTGCCAGGAGTTGTCTCAGCTCCTGTTCACTCAGCAGTCAATGACACATCTGTGTACAGATAATTACCAGCCCAGTGATGTTGCTCTAACAGGGCAGTTCACATACAATTACTGGGGAGAGGACCCTGCCTGACTAAGAAAAAGAGGCTTGGGAATGACACTGTAATTTAGAGGATGAAACTAGTCCAAAAAAAGGCAGAAATGTTTCTAGAACACTCTGTGAGTCTATATATAAAGAAACTTCAGTCAGTGACAATTAGCAGCCTGAGAAATACCCCTGCAGACCTACTGTCAAACCCAAATAAACCAGGCCATAGTGAACATCTCACGATAGGCACAGTGTGAGAGTGTGATCGTGGATTCCAGATATATTCTGCTGTTTTAGCTCAGGCCACAGCCTCCTCGACTGCAGCATGAGCTTTACTCAAGCTAAAAAAGCTATTTCACATTGGAGATGACATTGGGAACTTAGCAAGTGCTGAGATTTGTGTTTGAAACAAGACCAGAATCCAGCTGTTTCACTTGTTCTCAGTGAATGCATTTTCCATGCTTTGCACAATAATGAACTGAAAGTCAACTAATTTCTGCACATTTTCAGCATCCAATACATGTATGCATATCAGCTTTTTTAAAAAAAAATTATTCCTGGTGTTCTCATATTTACAAATAATCATTTGGCCAAATAACAGAGTCCCTGTAAATTTACATTCACATATGCCTTGATTATGATACATTTCAAATAAGCTGATAGTGATCTTCCAAAATAGATACATGAAAATAATTTCCTCAGAACTATAGCTGTAAGCTAAAACTGCAAATATCAGCTGACAGCACTTCTCATATCCGTCGGCAATGCTCATTTTTGATGACAAAACAACTAAAATTTCCAAAATTGGTTCGTCAGGGAAGATCTACTCTCTCAATTTAGTTGGTGTTCATCAAAAGGCTTTTGCTGAGTTAGTAAAGTTTTGGAACATACAAGACCACTTAGGATACTCGATCCAAAGGGAGGCTGAATAGAAGCTCTTAGTAGCAATGGCATTTTTCAAAGTACACAGACTGCCTCAAGGTCATCAGACTAGATCTGATTGATTAAGTCCAGAAATATTAAAATATAAGCTTGAGATAAAATTCTGGTCTCATGCAGAGTGAATAAGAAACCCTCACTGACATCAGTAAACACCAGACTGGACTCCAAGCGATTAAATGACAAATGCTAAAAGGAGGAAATACTATTCTAATTTTATTTTGATTAGGCTATGATAATCGCATCTAAAAAAAAAAGCTATTCAGAACGTGTATGTGTACATTCTCCACAACAGGAAATATATTTCTGATTCAGAAGGTTGAATGTTTCCAACTGACCCAGAAATTAAATACTTCACAGCAGCTTGGTAAAAACAGCATTGTGGAATCCTATGTATCTCTTGATTACTTGTACCAAATATATTCCTTTTGAGATTAAACATGCACTTTCAAGCTCTCAGTTCTGCAAACTCATTTGGGGCCCTGAGAGTCAAGTCGTATTCTCTCCTTTCCCAATCTCACAACCAAGTACAGACTTTAAAGGCTAAACAAAGCCTTCAGTGGTTTCTGTGTGATACCACTGCCTTCTAGTTGCACTCCCAGTGACGTCTCTGCAGCCTGAAACCTGTCAGTGGGGTTTATCAAGTGTTAAACCTATGAAAACTTTCTGAAACTTTCCATACTGCTGAAGTTGCTCATACGAAGTGGCACATACAAAAAGGAAGCCTACGAGGGGTACAAGCAAGAACAGGTAGCCTGGGAGGAATAAAGACAGATTGTCTAAGTAGTCAGGGATCTGTTAGGGAAGCTAAAGCCCTAATATAATTTTATCTGGTTTGGGATATCAAGGGCAGCAAGAAAAGCTTCCATGGATACATTGGTGATAAAAGGAAGACTAGGGAAAATGTAGGCCCTCTCTGTAAGGAAATGGGAGACATGGTTATGCAGGATATGGAGAAAGCTGAGGTACTCAATGACATTTTACCTGGATCTTCACTTGCAGGTGCTCCACCCACCTTGTCTAAGTCACAGAAGGCAAAGGCAGGGACTGGGAGATTGAAGAACTGCCCGCTGTAGGAAAAGATCAGTTCTGGGACCATGTAAGGAACCTGAAGGTGCACAAGTCTATGAGACCTCATGAAATGCATCTGCATGTCATGAGAGAACTGGCAGAGGAAGTGGCTAAGCCACTATCCATCATATTTTAGAAGCTATGGAAGTCTGATGCAGTTTCCACTGACTAGAATAGGAAACACATAAGCCCCATTTTAAAAATGGGAAAAAAGAAAGACCCAGTGAACTACAGGCTGGTCAGTCTCACCACAGTGAGACTGCCAAGATCATGGAGCAGATCCTTCTGACAACTGTGCTAAAGCCCATGGAAAGTAAGGAGGTGGTTTGTGACAGCCAACATGGCTTCATTAAGGGCAAATCATGCCTGGCGCATTTGGTGATATTCTATGATAGGGTTACAGGGCTGGGGGACAAGGGATAAGCAACTGGCATCATCTACCTGGACTTGTGCAAAGCATTTGACACTGTCATGCATGAAATGCTTGTCTCTAAACTGAAGCAACATGAATTTGACAGATGGACCACTCAGTGGACAGAGTATTGACTGGATGGTCACACTCAAGAGAGTTGTGGTAAACAGCTTGTTGTCCAAGTGGAGAGCAGTGATGAGTGGTGTTTCTTGGAATATGATACTGTTCCTTACCTCTGGATTCATATTATTAGAAAACTGTCTACATTCTCTCCAACCTTTACTTCCCTTGCCTAATGCTTTTCAGTGTCTCATAGATATTGATAGGTATTCTCTTGTCTGTTCTCTAAACAAACAAAAAAAAAAGAGGCTGAGCCAAATAACCTTCCAAATTTTGGGAGTGTACTTCCGTCTTCAGTAGATTTTCTGCCAAAGAAAGGATTACAGTCCTCAGGATCTGTCCCTACAGTTCATATGCAAAGTACTGAAATCATGCTGTAAACATTTAGAAAGCCAAAAAAGAATTCAGACAGAAGCAAAGGTTAGGTAATATTTAAATATTTTGGTTGTTCAGCTATAAATTCAGACACAGCACAGATTAACTGGATTTGGAGCTATAGAAATGACTGTAACACAGCAAGGTCAGGGCTGAATGAAATGACTAGAAATCGATTCAATGTGTGAAGTACTATGGGGGAACAGGGCAGTTAATCGTTTCAAAACTTTACCCTGTAAAATGTACTGTACAGAATCAATGACAGAGGAGATAATAAAACAAGCAGACTATACCTCTCTTCCATACAAAAATATGCTAAATTTGTGTCTGGTCTGATTAATTCAGCAAAATTTCAGTTGATAATTAATGGTGCTTTAATCCAAAGTTAGCTCTGCAAGTCTAGAGAGGGACTGTACTTCATTTAGGCTTCTAAAACCCTGTATGGATATTAAGTGCATATACTTTGGGTGCAAGAAATGCTGACTGCTTGGCATCCATTTATTGGCAGTGGGATATGCATTTACAAGCCCTTTTGCCTGCTAGCACCAAGGGATTAACAATGCACCAATTCTTTGAGCCTCAGGGCCTGATTCTGTATCACAGAAGTCAATAGAAGCTTTGTCATTGACCTCAATGGGCACAGGCTCAAACACTCAAAGAACACATTATGTGATACACATTTTTTAAAAAAGGCTTAGCAGTTTTGTGCTTGCAGAACTAGGGGTGACTGACTGACTGACTGATAGAAAGAAACTGAAATAGAGAGGTGTAAAACAAACTCTGGTTACCCAGTTAGGCAACTGATGCTACATCTGAACAGTTTAAAAGCACTCAGAGTAACTACACTGAGTAGCTGCATTTTGCATTACATTTAAACTGTGAATAATACCTTCTTAAATCAGGTCTCTAATTTAGGTACCCAAAAGCAATATAAATCAGTGAAAGCAGCAGAAGCTCTGTAGCTCTGAGAAGCTTGGTGACTTTGTGGTGAAATATAGATGCAGGAACCTATATGTAAGCAGGTCTAGATTAGAGAATTTTGGCTATTGTGTACTCAGGGTAGCTCTTCTCACGTCTCTGACGTACCTTCATATGCTCCAGGAGTCCATATCTTAAATGAGGTGGTCACATAAAGGTGAGAAACTGCAAAGTGCGACTGTCTAGCACTATATTCAGAGATGTAAGCAAGTTAATGACTGCATGCAATAAAATACATACTTTGTAACCACATATAGCCAATGGCTGTGCTTTCACCTTCTAGCTTCAGCATTAATGAGAAACTCTTTCAGTTTTCCGAAATTTAATCTATAAAGGGAACAGCAGGGCCTGCATATACATATTCATGTGAAAAAGCCTCCAGAGGAATTAAAGGCAATAGCACTGTTCATCTTCCTTACATACTGAGTGAATGAAGTATCGGCTCTCTAGGTTTGTAAGTGTTCCTGGTCACCTCCATCACATACCATTGTTTCTGATCCATACCTGAATGATTTGTAAGCACTTGCGAAACAGTTCTGTGAATACTTCCAGGGAGAATGCTTATTTGCTCAAATCCTTGTGATATCTTGTTTCCCAAAAACAGTCTTGAGGGAAAGAAAATTTATTCTGTCACTGGCATCTATAAAAAGGGAAAGAAAGGCTTCGCTAGCCCTTCCAGGCAAAAGCTGAGCGTATCAGCAAGGACACTCTGGGGCAGGGGATGCTGCAGAAGTCTCCTCTTACTAGTAGGGGTTAGAGCATCAACTCCCAGCCACAAAGACCTTTTGTAATATCAAACCCCAAAACGTTTTCTCGAAAGTCAGTATGATTATCACATCCTAGTGGTGCAGAATTTTTAATGCTGAGCAGCTAGTACATTTTATGAATTCATCACTTTGCTGTTGAACACTGGCATGCACTGATAGCTAGGCACAAAAAGCTCCAGCGCTGTACAGAAGTGGCATTCAGCCTTTGACAAGCGAAGAGCTACTTTGTCATCAAACAGAGGCTCACAAAACCATGAAAGAATGAACCGCATTTAAAATAGAGAAATGTGTGCAGGCAGTTTATGCGAGAGTTAATACACTGCTCCAAACAAGTCAGCAGACTCTCCAGTCACAGGAGTGTTTCTCAGGGCACAGACGAAGCCCCAGACTCATTGGCTACCTGTCACCAGTCTCCAGACTGGTTCTGTGTAAGTCAATACAGCCCATGTGTGTGTGTGGGCGCACTCACACCTCTATTTTTTGTTTTAAATTGACTGGGGGCAGCTGCCATATCACCCTTGAGACACTATGTGATGTATTAATAAAATGTTAGCAAGGAGCTTGAGGCAGTTTAGAAGCCACAAATGGGATACAAAATACCAGGGGACTGAAATACAGTATCATTGACATAGCAATTGACTAGCTTCATTTTTTTCTTGCCCTTTGCATGTTTTCTTAGGTAGGATGCTCTCTTTATTGCTTATTTCTTCTGAACAGACGTGAAAAGAAAGAACAAAGAATCTTGCTGTTAAGCAAGATTGTGGTTTTAACAGGACAGTTTTGGTCTATTTTATATACCTTGATGCTGTCCAGTTGCCTGGATTAGAATAGCAGCTGAACAGAAACATGGGATTGCTTCATTCTAATCATCTCTAAAGCTTAGAGCATAAGCTTTTACCATTTTTCAAATATGAATTTTGGTTACAACCCAACCCAACCTTGTCATCCTTTCATATGCAAACTTCCCACTGTGATCAGTGGGACTTCTGAATATTTAAGGAATAAATGGAAACTTGTTAGTTTTGTCTCTTCAGTTTCTAAACTGCTAGTGGAAAATTGTGTCAGCCAGGGAGGAGAGAGGGAAGAAGGAGAATATGAGGGAGTGTGAGCAGAGCTAGATAGTGCAGCACGCCAAACGCTTCCCAATCACCCCCTTGGCATGCTGCTAGAACATTGGAACTGCAGCCAGAAGCGTTACATTTGCAACTGCAATAGCTGCAGTCCCTTATGAGTAAGTTTTCAAACACAAATCCCATTCACAAATAGCATTACAAATTACCAATAACAAATACAGTTGCAATATCTGAGCATATTTACACAAACACACGGAGGATTTTTCTTACTCTTCTTTCAAAATATGGAATCAAGTATGTTCAGAATTCTCTTTACTGAAATATTTATGCCCAGTTGGAAAGGGTGAAGGGCACATTTTTAGTACCCATGGTCTCTATAAGATAAACATGAAACTCTAGCACAGCTGGTGCTTGACAGTGGATGTATTTGTCTCTTGGAATTTTTTGTTAAGGAGATTCCTTCATTAGTAAAAGATCCTTTTTAGTATTCACTCTCAGATTGCTTTTTCTACTTGGTTCAAGGCAGTGCTTATTGGTAAATATATTATCTTAACGTAGAAAATTCCACCAAATCTTAATTGTTAAAAATGAAAGCTATAAATATTTGTTTTCAGAGTTACAGTCAGAAAGTAACAATGCATTTATTAGTGTTTCTTTTAGATAACCAAATATATCGACTTAGCATTTATTTTTTATTAACCCATATTCCATGTTCATGCATTTTTTTCTATTTTCTTCTGATGTTTAAAGTACACTGTATTTCATCTCCAAAGCAATGAGGATTTCAAAAATATCATGATTTCCCCTTTTGAGCCTAGAAGGGAATTTGCTCTGGAAAAGGGAAAGGAGATACTGAAAGATTTTTAAAACTTGACTGGAACAGACTATTTTGCCTGCCTTATTGCTATCACTGTAATATATGTTGTATATGTATGTATTGTCTGACCCAATACATACATTCTGATCCTTCTAGCTTCATGCCAACCACTGCCATTTTATTACTGTCTAAATGGCACATGACAAGACAGAAGCGTCACTTAAAATACACTGCAGAGTTCTCTAGCTAGCTTTGAGATTTATTACTGTGTAGAGTGAGACTGTAGTTTTAGTGGCAATACTGCAAAGGACCCTGAAAGATTTGAAAGAATACAATCAATTTATGAAAGTGAAGCATGCATTACTATGAGTGTGGGAAAGATTAACTGAAATTATATCATTAACTTGTATTTTTAGGACCATTTCATGATGAGACAGGTCCTTTTGATAAGGAGATAAATAATTCATATAGTCAAAATGTTACTAGTCTCCTCTACAGTGAAAAATCTGTCAGGTACTTCAACTAGCCCTTTTCATTATTGTAACCATTAGTTCAAACACCTTTCATGGCTTAAGTGATGAGTTTCTAGTAATACTGAGAGAATAAAATTGATATTATAGTAAGATTTGCAAAATTTGAATTCAAACCAAGACTTCTAAGTCCTCTGTGTGCAAAACTATAGAGAGTTAAGACGGGATAAGATGCAGCAAATACTTCTTCCTTGCACATAGCTTTTATCAAAATCTGTGAGAGAGTTCTCTGGAAAGTACAACTAAACAAAGCAGGTTTAGAGCAGCTGAAGTAAAGGATCTTTGGTCATTCAGTGATTGTTGAATATTTAGTTTGTACATGGAACTTTCAAAGGCTGGTCTCAATGATCTTGGAGCTCTTTTCCAACCTTCATGATTCTATGAATCTTTTTTTCCCAGCCTGTCCCTTTTCCCCAGCTCAAAGCTAAACAAGACAACACTTATGAACTGTCTGGTTTTAGATTGATATTATTCACTTTTTGTGTTGTTTTTTGTTCCAATTTGTCTTGTCTCCTCACATATCTACCTTGTGTTTGCATGAGGCAAACAAAACAGGACCTTATTTCTAGTTGGTCCTGAAGGTCCTACCATACTTAACACAATTAACAGTAATCTGGTGAGACTGTCTTCTGTAGCTGGTGAAGGCTCAGAAACATTTTAGGAACCACATTTAGGAACCAATTGAATTTTGGCAATGTAGCCCTAAATAAGGGTATAAAATTCATGACACAAAATATGTTGAACCTTCACTTTGCTGCAGGAACACCAACAAGCTGCTTGCACTCTCCAGGAGCAAAGGGATAGATGAGCATGCTTCCCTTTTTCTTTCACTGAGATCATGCACCAGGAAACAGGAGCTTTTTTCATCTGTCATGACTCTGGATTGTCCACCTACACTGACAGTATATCTACAAGATCTAAACAGCTGGCTGACAGCTTGGTGAAGGTGCTTGTGCTTGGTAATAATATTCAATTGGTCTTCCTGTGAAAAGCTGCTACAAACCCTCCTGAGTCTAGTCTAGATATGTTTAATTTTCTTATATCAGGACTTAATAAAATTTTTACTTACATTAATTTTGGCTGATTTATTTGTCGAGTCCTTTGAACTGGGTTCCTTTCTGCTCAGGTCTGCTTGGTGTAGTGAGGTGAAGAATGTTCTCAATATCATTCACAGAAGGTAATGCACTGGACTTGCATGGCTGAGACTGTTTCTTAACTGAGATGTTTCAAGAGATTCAGGGATGCAGAAGCTTAGGCCAAATGCTGATGTCAAGGTTGAAGGCTATGATGATTATCTTGAATGAATAATGCTGGAAGCTGATTCACCTTTGGTCAAAGGTTTTACAGGCAAGAAGCTTTTTGTACCCATCTGTTACTGAAACCACAAGGAACTTCAGCAGTCCAGAACAGTTTCTGCATCTAGCAAGATATTTGTGGCTTATCCCTGTTATATGTTGTACACTGAGTTTGTTTTAGAGGCTTTTTTATGCTGCCTCTGCAAAACAATTTCTTGCTTCAGCAGCTCTCAAACTTAAATTTTAGCCCACAGCCCTCAGCTTACAAAACACAGGACTAGCATGCAACTCTGAAGAAGATCAAAGAAACAGTAATTTTTGATTCATTCACAACTATTTTAGGCTCTTAAAGGCAATGGGACTAATAGTGGGTAAAAAACTGTAGAAAAAGGCTCTTGGGAGGACAATTTTAATACATTCCAGGTGTAGCAGTATTGAAGTCAACAGTTATGACATTTTTGAACTGACTCCAGTATGTTTATTCTGTAGAGAAAGTTTCCTCACGCTATAAATCGTTGTAAGATTAGTATTAATCTGACTGAAATGTCCTGAGCCATCCAATTCTCTGGTTAATTCTATTAGGCAGCATTTTCCACATGCTAGTTTAAAATGTTATCATATGATGACAAATGTAAGCTTTTTTATTGGATTTATGTAAATCCTTTCTACACTGAAGCTGTTGGAAGGGTTCTGCAGTTGCTTATAGGATCCACACAGTGAAACGCATCGCAAATACCTTGTAAGAGATGGGCTTTTCTTCAGAAGGTCCAGGACTTCCAAACCTTTTTCCTATTACAGCATCACGTGAGATGGCAGAAACCTTTCTACCTGAGTCCACTCTTAAGAATGAATACTCTTTCAGAGAGAAACTAGGAATAAAATGGACAGGTTTAAATCCCTGCTTGTCTTATCTCTCCCATTTGGGTATTTCCTCTTTAGATCGTGCAAACTTCAAGGAGTTCTCATCCAAATGGCTTTCATTTGTTACAGTGCCTATTTGAGAATTGGCAGATTAAAACCTCAGTCCTCCCAGTTTTACAGGTAAGGATGAGAGACAGAAAGAAGAAGGAAATTCTGTCTGGATGCCATTTTTCATACCTGGATGTCACTTTCCATACCTCGACACCACAGCAATGACAATCTCTGATCTCAAAATGGTCTTACTGAAAAATAAACCAAGCCTGAAATTTTCAGGCTTTTAGCATAATGTATTGGGTTCTTGCTGTGTTGGAATTTTGGGGGTTTGTTTTCTTTATTGCACAGCAGGGCTGTGCTCCAGCTTAACACCCCAGGGCTCAGCTACAATACACATAATAAATGTCGAGTGTTGCTTGCCTTCAAGCACAGGAGTTCACCCATTGGCTGCAGTGGTGCTCCTTGCACTTGAAGTGAATCATACACTAAAGTGCCCCCTTTGCTGGGGCCTCCATATCTCAGATCAAGAAGCTTTTCTTCAATGAATTTGCCAGGTCTCCTTCATAAAGGTCAAAGAAAAAGCCTGTTCTATTTCCTGCTGTTCTTGGTGGACCTTTTAAAACACATTATATTCATTCTTAGTATGTGTACTATAGGTATTGAACATTAGTTGACCTTAGTCATGGAATACTCAAGAAAATAGTCCTAGGGAAGTGTAAAGGCTAAAGGTTAATTACAACACCTGAGGTCCAGACAATTTTGTAAAATTTCTTTGTTCTTATTTATATAGCTGTTTTTAATTCAAAGGCAATGCTCTATTTGGATGGGGAGATTCAAGTAACACTTTCCAAAATATGAAAGGCTAAATGCCACATTTACAATTGTTTCTGAAAAGGGTTGACCTTTATTAAAGTTACTGAGTAAATACAATTCCGAAGGTTTTGTTTCTCTTGTAAATTAAATGGTATGTTTGTAGATGGAAAGGTCAATTTTCAGTAAAGCTGAGCTTCAGAAAACATCACCTTTCTCAGCTAAATCAAAGGAGTTAATTAGTTTTACAGATGGAATACATAATATATAATTCTCTTATCTTTGCTTGAAAATCAATTGTTTATGGCATAAAGAGGATACACTTGTCATCATTAGGTGTAAATGTTTGCTGCAGCAGCAAATATAGACTTAGTCTGCCACACACAGCTCCATAAATGTGAGACACCAACTTCCTCTGAGAGGTTGTGTGTGGGGGAGTGTGTGTCCAAATCCTATCAGCTATCAGATTTCACATATTTAGTAAATTTATTCAGTCTTATATGAAACTATCATAGATTCTATTAACAAAAAATGCACTAGGAAAATATTACTACGCATTGATACTGCATTGAGTCCTCTGCAGTTTAATCCCTTTCCTGCCACACTGTCCTTAATTAAAATTGATTTTTTTATGTTTAGCAATTTTTACAACTATTTCAACATGAGACCACAAGTACCCATTAATAAATATCATCTGAACCAGTTAAACACCTGGGTGTATTAACTGGAAGGAGGCTGGAAGGCTTGGATTTTACTGCCTGGGTTGGTGGTCCTCAACCAGCTTTATTACAGAGAATGTTTGCTACTTTGGACAGAAAAATACTGGATGAAGTGGCAGCACCTCCTGACTCTGTAACAGCCTTCAGGATCCCTTTTTGTATAGCTTTCCAAAGGGAACAGTGGTTTCGCCATCTCTAGCAACCCTTTAAACTGCCTTGTTACACACAGCTGAACTTTCCAGCAAGTTTCATGGGTGCCTCCAGAAGGAACACATTTGAAGTCAGATATGTAGAAAATGCAGGAATAATTCAGTCTTCATAGAGGGGTACCACCACAGCAGAATGACTGCAAGTTGGGTTGCTTCTCCCAAGTCTACTGGGAATGTCCAGAGATTTCTTATGAGCCTTACTCTCCTTGATTTAGCCTGATCTCGTAATTTTTTCATACAGTGCTCTAAGCGCTATTTAGGGACTGTTACTCTTTACATCTAGCTATTATTTACATCCTGTTTATACAAATCTGGTCTGATAAACTTCCCCATAGAATAGATTCTTTAGGACAAATTCCAGGTGCACCCTTGCCTGGTCTGAAGCAGCAGTACTGGTTTTATTTAGAAGTCACTTAATTATCTTTATATCTGTATTCCCTGTACAAGCAGAAAATATCTAATGTCAATATTTGTCCTCACAGAAGGGTGTGATATGGGGAAAAAAAGAAGAGAGTCTGTGATGAAATTGTCTGAAGAGGCAAGGGAAAATAAACCAGTATGTGTCAAGCACTGAGGTTTGTAATAAGCGATGTGCTGACAACAGACACCTTCACTATGGGAAAGGGAAACCTGAAAGATAAACATCACAAAATTACAGGCAGATTTTCCAAGCTGCTTCACTTTTTATTTCTTTTAATGGAAGTTACCTGACTTGATCCTTCACAGTGCTTTTGACACACTTAAACCTTGCACCTGCTACAGATAATCTGACCTTTAATTTCATACTGAACAATATTAAACTAAACAAGTTGTCTTGCTCTAGCAGAGAGCTGGATAGAAGTGGTTCCACTGCTAAGTGCAGACTGGGTAATTTGTACTCTGGCACAGGGGTTCAATCGAGGCTTAAATGGCAATTGCAAATCCGCATTACTGTCTTGCAGCAGGCTCTTAACACAATTCCAGTACTACCAGAGGAACAAAAATGGGGTTTTGTAACAGGCAAATGATTTATTAATCTCCCATTTGATTTTCTGGTGTGGTGCATTCTCCATATCCAAGCAATTTTGAGGTAAATACTCAAAACTAATTATTGAATTCATCTACGATGAAAATAAAATGGCACTTTCTATACTCTTAATAGATGCTTTAAACAAAAACATCTCCAGCCAGCATGTATATGGAAGGTACACAAACAGCATGGTATGAGGGCTGAGATATTACACACAGATTTTAATAGAAGTCTCTAAAGTGTAGAGGAGGTCAAGAGAAGTTTTATAAAAGCTATAGGTACCCGGAGTTGAAGCAGGAGACATAGATCATCATTTTTCTGACATTCTCAGTACTGCCATTCCCAATTTGCTCCTGTAACGCAGGTAACCTGCTCACTGCAGATTCACAGTGAGACTTTTAACTGCACCAAGCTCCCCTTATGCCTCTCTGTACCAATCTGCAGAGCAGGTCTATAGTGAATCTGTGGCCTTCAGCTTATTAAATCACTCATTTACAAAGTCCAGCCCCTCAGATGATATTGCAGAAAGGATACTAGAATTTTGGTATTGCTATGGGCATTCAATGGAAGCGAATAATCAGTGGGCTCAAGAGCTACACTTTGCCAGTGCAGCCAATATATCATAGCAGAACACTGAACTGTATGAATGCTGGGATCTTCAATCAAATATTGCTCATTTAAAAATGGAGCTGTGCAACAGTGGCCCTATCTCTTGTACTCATTTTTCTTGGAGCAGCAGTCTGACATTTCAAAAGATGAGAAGTACCTTTCAGCTTGAATAAACTCAGAAATCTATCTGTAAACACATTTGGCCTCATCCTGAGAAATGTCAGGATTCTGGAATAAACAGCGTGGGTACAATATTTGTGTCAGTGTTTGGACAGCCACGTGTGAGGGAGCAGGCATGGTTGCAACATTTTATACTGCACAATTTTTGCAAGTAGAATACCCATAGGAAGAAATGCACATTACACCCAACATCTTTGTCCTAGTCTATCAACAAAATAGTTGTAAAAATAAGTAAATTATAAAGTCAGTAGAGGGAAGGAAAACTTTCACCTCCTTCCCTGCCTCATTGTAATTAGGTCTCTGACTTGCTGGTTTCCACGGAGGAATCCTTTCTGACACTAAGTGACAATCATTGTGTTCATTCATTATTGTTATTCATTGTTGGGTTCCAGTATTGTCACCTGAAATCAAGTCCTTGCTGTGCTGAGCATTATACACAGAAAATGGCAGTTCCTGCCCTGAAAAGCTTGCAGTCCAGAGAGCCAAAACAAATGTGAACGACAGCCTACAAACAATATTAGTGCCACTGCTTGATTTGTGTATGTGTTTATAGCAGTGGTTTTTAGCTTATGGTCTGTGAGCCCCAGAGGATAGTGGTCTATAAGGGACCCATGAAAGGCAGCTAAGGGGAAAAAACAAAGAAGCCTTAACTTTATCTCACACAAATCTCTATTTCCTCTCAAAAGTATTTAGGGTCTCTATACTGAAAAAGCCTGAAAATCAGCGTAGATGGGTTGTCACAATCAAGTCTGTCATTTATAACACCCAGAGACACATCAACATGTCTGGTTACTGCTTTGCAGGCTCACGCACCAATCTTCTCCCAGCCTCCTTCCACTCCAAGGCTGTAGCACAGAGCCGAGAAGACCCAGTAATGTGCAGTACCTCCAGGCTTGGCACACCATGAGATCCTGTGCTCAGCACAGGTTTTAGAGCAGCACACTCCCACCACAGCCCCTCAACCTGCCATTAGCACCCTCACCTTCCTTCTCCTTGTTACATAGCATTCACATCTAGGAAGATGAAAGCCCCTACATCTTGAGTCTACAAAAGGAAAGGACTTAAGCTCCCCTTAGCACTTGTTTTCCTCCTTCCTGTGATGGAGGTACCAGACAGGGAAATACCTACCAGAAAATAGAAGTTTACTTAGCAGTAGCTACCAACGTAACCTGCTTGAAAAATCCTTAACAGCAGAAGAACTTTTCTGTCTTGAGACTCCTAAAGACCATGAACTTTGGCAACAGATCTGCCAGCATTACTGGAGATGATACTCCCTGACTACTGTGTACAAGAGAGCCACCCACACAGAGAGTAGAAGTACTTGGCTTCTGAACTCAGGGTTTTTATTAAAGCCATGGAATCTCAGTGGTTGTGGATTAGCACTCCAAGCAGCACAGGGTACTATGCTGTATTTTTCATAAAGCAATTCATTCTCTTACAGTTTTTCAGAGAATAAAATTTTCACTGACCCAATAAAATATGCTAAAATTGCTTATAATGGCACTGCTTAGGATGAGGTAGGAAGTCATTATATCATAGTTTACAGAGCTAATGGCCAGTATTGAGTGTGTATATTGTAAACTATAATGAAATAGGAAAAAATTACTTTCAGATGTATTTTCACTCTGTATTTTATAATAACAACAATATATCAACCTTTCTAATATTCTGTTCTCATGACTGAGTGGACCTATTTGGTTTGTTATTGTGCACATGTATATCTTACAATATCATTTGGCAACTATTATGTTCAAGCTGGAATGCTCTTATTTCTGATCTTGCTGCTTCCTCCCTTAAAATATCACCTTGTGCTAAGGCTGAGGAGCAATAAGGATGACACATGAGAAATCTGCATCCACTCTGAGAACATGAGAACATTCCTACTTCCTCAAAACACCTGCATTGCCTTATGGCCAGAGGCCTTGGGCTATTTATTCTGCAAATATGTCATGATGTGAGATGGAATTTTGATTCATTTTCCATTTCTCGTTCTAAAATTTCTGATCATCCCTGGAATTCCATAATTTGTTTTGTGCAATGCATCTGTCTTCCTCTCACCTCTTCTGGTTTAGTTTCTG
>NW_008668600.1:0-11286 GCF_000695815.1 Acanthisitta chloris
CCAACCCTTAAATTCTATGATTTCTATGACTCTATGATCAAAGAGAAACTTTTCTTGGAAGATCTCTGAGCACTCTGAAAGAAAGAATTACTGTTTTCAATGTTTAGCTCTCTGAAGCAAGTGAGATTTAAAGGTTTCAGTGAACCCAAAAGTCCTTAAAGAGAGACCACATTTCCTACCTCACGTTTTCTTTGTCCCACATATTTAATTTCACTCAAGTTATTACAATGATGCTATTGGCTGAACAAAGGGCATCCCATTTTGCTCCCGTGATTTTTCACTCCATCCATCACAGCATTATGGAACAGGGTGTCAGCATTTATACTGTGCTGTCACCACACAACAGAAATATAAGAGGGAAGATTCCTGTGTGGATTTTACTAAGTGCCTGCAATGTGCTGCCCATCTGCATCTTCTCAGATCTTTCTCTACTACAGTTCTTCTCCATTGTATTTCTGTCCCTAAAATCTCCTCTTAGGAACAGCTGACTATTCCTCTAGAAGTGTGTGAAGGGACAGCAATTAAAGGCAGCTTCTTAAAAAGAATATTAAATAAAACCAAGATAATTACGCTGAATCTTTTATGGATCCCACATGTTCAGTAACGAAAAAACTGGACTGTTTTCTGGTCAGCCAGAATCTCAGATCGTTTTCAGACAGCCAGCCAGCAAGTGGCTAACTTATATTTACATCCAGATGTTTGATAGGACTCTATGGAAGTAAGTGAAAAACCCCCAAGATTTACAGTATCTTTGTTGAGGTATAGGTATACAGAAGGAACTGGAGAAGCTCATCCTCAGCAAGGAGAATTTAAACAGTAGTAAATTAGAAAGAAGAAATGAAACATGAAGCAAGATAATGAAGAGCAAGTAATGTTTTCCAAAACGAAGAAAAAATGTTCAGTATGCTAAACCTTCCTGTTCTCAAGGATCTTTACTTTAATCACAAAGAGGGATGGGCTCTCAGGAGACAGGCTAAGCACTTAAATGCTGCCTGCAGTGTGAAATCATCTGAGCAACCAACTATTGTTGGATGGAGTAATACCTCAAGCAAGTCTTGAATTTTTGGGAACATTCTGAATCTCACAAAGAGATTCAGAGAGAAATTTAGGAACTGCCAGATGTTATAACAAAGCCCCAGAATGACAAGATTGGCAGTTGTAGAAAGTTTTATCTATTACCTTAGGACACTGCAACATTCACAGCAGTAAAAACTATTACTTCCACGTAGCAACACAGAGAATAATAGTCTTAAGAGGACAGCTTAATTCGTATGACCTTTTAGAAGTGTTTAGATATTACAACCAGTTATTATATCCACCCTTGGACTTTTATTTGCAAGATGAACTATCACAGCTTCTTCTGCCATTCCTCAAAGAGATTTTGCTCCAGATACCTTACCTCTCTAGACTGTTTCCCACTGGCCTACATACTTTTTGAAATGCAATCCTCAAACCTGAAATCACAGCTTCATTTCTGGCACCAGAATCAACTAAAGAACTACTTGTTCTGTCTCTGAAACAGGCTCCTCAGGTAAGTGGCCACAGCACCAAGCCTGTCAGAGCCCAAGGAGCATCTCGACAATGCTCTTAGTCATATAGTTTAGTTTTAGGTAGTCCTGTGAGGAGCAAGGAGTTGGATTCAGTGATCCTTATGGGTCCCTTCCAACTAAAGATATGCTATGATATTTTATAGGCCTTACAGTGAACATTCCTTCTTATACAGCTACTGCCATACATGGATTGTCAGCAAAAGACAAGAGCTCCAGTTCAACATATACCATAATCTTCAGTCTTTTTCTGAGAAAAACGGGGAAAAAAAGGACATTTGACATCTGACTAACTAATTATTCCCATTTAATAGGGGATTTTTGTTCTTACTACTTTAAGGCTATTTCTCCTACAGTAAGATAATTTTAAATTCCAATCTTGGCTTTTAACACTTGCAGTTCTCTAGACTGACACCCACTAAAAGGACATTCTGTGTGCCATCACTTTAGACAATTAAAATTGGTTGAGACCTAACACACTCTCCTTTCACTCCTTCAGTTAGAACTAGAAAGATGCTACCTCCCTGGAATACACTTCTACAATCATTTTTGTGTTCCTACATCTTACGCTACTTCCATGTAAACTTAATTTCCTTAATTCACTCATTACTAATGTCACATGAGACAGTATCAGAGGCACCATTAAAGCTGACATATTCTGCCAGTTCCAAGTGGCATAATACTTTATCACAAAACTAAATCAATTGGTTTGGAGTGGCCTTGGTTTTTGGGGTTTTTTTTAGTTATCTCAGTTCCTTTTATTGTTTGCCAATATTTTGGTAAAGAAAAATAATTTTAAAAACTGAAATTAAAGAGTCTTGGTGAGAAGGAGCAGCCCATGTTCCCCAGGAAAAGGGGAACTGGTTTGAAACATGCACAATTTCTTTCAGTAATTTGTGTTGTTTCACATTTAACTTATGACCACCTCAAGCATTTGTACCAGCAGAAATTACTGATTTCCCTTTGTAATTTTCTACCTTATGACAGCATAAATTCTTCTGTGACAGCGCAATGAACTAGACATGAGAATAATCCAGTTTAAATCTAGTTTTAAAAATAGAAAAATACTGATTTGTTTGGGTTTTACTCAGACCAGTTCCCTGACACAGTGCGCTTCACAACTATGTGTCAGCACACAGGAAGGAAGAGCAGGGGTTGAGATTGGGCTGCCTTAGGCACCAGCAGTGTTAGTTTTCTAGGATCTTGAAATTGCAGTTTAAAAAGAGAACCTGAAATGCCAGGAACTTTCATCAAATATTGAAGTTAGATGACTGAACGCATAGCACGGAGACAACAGAGAAAAAATCTTTCAAAATCAAAACTTGCAATGAAGAATCAAACTGAGGAGAAAATGCTAAACAGAGGAGTTCACAGAGGGCTTCTTGATAAGAACAAACATAAATATGTGTCAAGACAGGAGAACACTTCTTGGTATTCTGACTGCATTATTTGTTGGGCTAAGCAGAGTGGTAGCAAAAGGGCAGGCTGGAAGTATGGCTCTGTTACACTGCAGTGTGACTTCTGCACTCAATCTGAACCTGTTGTGTAAAGGAATATACAAAAATATTATGCAATGCAGTATAGTCCACATAACTAGAACACACTAAGTCATGGCAGCTACTCTGGCAAGACATCTCACAGGAACCTGATTTTGCCTTATGGAATACAAATAATTGAAAAAAACAATATTAAATGTATCCATAATTTAGTGTACAGGTTGCCTTCATAGTACTTTAATGCTGTGGAAAGAGTACAAAAGCATAATAATACACTGGGGTAAGACACAACATCAAGGGATTAAAGCATTTTATTTCTTCCATCCAGTGTGAATTTTACACACACACACACACACACACACACACATTCTCTTTGGTAAGTATAAATAGCTTTCAATCACTCCAAATGCCTGAGCAGAACAACTTAATAGCAAAATGCGTAATACTTTTAAGAATGAAATGTATGCGGTTCTGGGGATATCAAAATCACTGCAAGAGCAGACACACCTCTATAAAGTATTACACCAATGTTTTACTTGACAGAAAACAAGAACTATGTAAAAGTAGTAAACCATCTGTTGGCAGCATCCTGATAGCTGGCAGTTAACTACAGTTTGGTTTCTGGCAAATAACACCAGCTGAATGTGTTTCTGACATGCGCATACTTCTTCCCAGGAATCCTCCAACAGTTACAAGCATCACTTACTTCCAAATAAAAAAGTTGTGGACAGTACTGCAAACTTAAGAAATTACCAAAAATGGTCTGTACCAGTGTTTTGTTCTACGGATGTTATCATCTCAGGAATTATTAAAAATGGCTTCTAGCGCGTCACAATGTTTGCTTAGCTCCACAGTCCTGACAGAACCCAGGGAAAAGAACAACTGTAATCAGACCTTGTATGTTTGAAGTTCTTTGGCTTTGTTTTTTTAAATGAATTACTTCTTGTTTTGTGTCACAGAAATATAAGAAAACCTAGAAGGGAAACTCCTGGCTTTTCCTCTCTTTCGATACTTTCATAGCAATTTGCCTTCAGTGATCAGTGGTAGAAGTATTCTATTTTAACAGCTAGGAAATTTCCATCAAACACGGAGATGGTGGGGAGTATCTTGTCAAGTGACAGCCTGTTGGGAATGAGATAGTCTTCTTTCAAAATAAAATAAAAAAACCCCCACACTTCCCCCTCTGTGCTCTGTTCAGGGAGCAAATAGTGACTTCTTGAGGATGTGAAAGCTTTCATCAGATTTATGAACTTTGGCAAACCATTAAGTTTTAGATTAACACCTCTTACAGATCAGTGTGGTGTTAACAAATGTACAGGATACCTGTAAAACACATAGTAACATTTTGCAGTCCTACACTAAATTCTGAGATCAATAACATAACAGCACAGTGGAGGATATAAGGGGGTAATCTAGATAGCCAAAAGAAACCAAAACCATCCTTCTCTAGTTCTATTGTGTGTTTTCAAATTTTGCCCAAAAAGAATAGAGATAGGGGAATACCTTTCTCTTAATGTTTTCACTTCAAATAATCACATATGCTTTGCATGTTTGAACTGAGACAATACAATATGGGGGCATGAGAAGGTGGACCAAGGAGCAGCACCTAAGTTTCTATAAGAAACATCCTGTCCAAGGAGGGGAGATAGGACAAAGCAATAAAATGCAAAGACCCTGCATCATTTATTTCACACACTCAGGAGTGATTCTATGCTTCTTGCACACAGAACTTACATTTATAACCCTTAGGCATCTACCCATTTCACATGCCAAAGTAGAAAAGACATTTAAAAAACCCCAAAACAATATAACAAAACACACAATGTGCATCTTCCATCAGACAAATCCCAGAAGCCATCAGGCTTAATCAATGTATCAGATATCCTTCCAGTCTTAATCTCACTGACAAACTTACTGTGAATAATTTACATTGCCTCTAAACAATGGGCACAGCTATGGACCCTGAAATAACATCATCTCTCAATATATCTTCACAGGCTTACGCAAAGATAATTGTAGCACCAAATGCACACCAAATTTAGAAATATACATTTTCAAACCGAGTAGTAATTTCAATTTTCCTCATCAAATTCACAAGTATAGTAATTGACAATGTGCACAGCAACAAATCCTCTGCAACAACTCTGTGCCAAAATCAACTTCATACACCCCACATCTAGGGCTGAGCTGCAAACATTGATATTACAAACAAAATTACATCTCCAACCTTCAAACTGTTTACTAGCAGAAACCATCTAAAAATACAAAAAGGTATTTTACATGGCCACACCCCTAGATAAAATGCCACCCACCTGAAAGAAGCACATATCCCATACAGAATTAAGATTTTTTTCCACAAATACTTTCTGCATGAACAACTAGAAGAAATACATTGAATCTTTAACTAAGACATCTGTATACCAGTTATGGGAAAACAACTGCCAGCCACACATCCCTGGTTGTGGTGTGCAGCCCAGAAAAGGAATCCACATAGATACAGGCATGTTTATGTCAAATGTAACATCCTCATGAAAATCCTCCACATGTGCAAAACCAAACTGTACAGGGCCCAGAACTGTAAACTTATGGACCATTTTGCCGTAAGAGATTAACAAAAAGGTCTCCACATTCCAGACGAAAGTGTAAAACTTCTTTCACCCATACATATAACATCACCACCTCCTAGCAGGAGAGCAGAAAGAACCCAAACTCTACCAGAAGAAGAAACAGACTCAGTAAAAGTTATGATAAAACAAGGATGGACAAAGCCTCATTTCTCAAAGTGCTATAATGACATCAGAAGAGAAATAAATGCATTGCACTAGGAGTATATTTCTTGTAATTTTGTTCAGCCTCCACAAGTCTCCCCTCATGCACTGAGGAAGCTGTTTCATCACAGAAGGCAGATAGGTCAAGCACAAGTTACCACCTTGGCTCTTCCTACTTGCCTTCTTGTCCTCCATTGGCCTGGAAATGGCTTCCACCGACAAAATGCAAGAGTCTGCTATGCCTTCTTACAACCAAACTGGGAGGGGGGCGAATAGAGAGTAGGTATTCTGTCTTTCTTATTACTTACCCTGTTGCCTTCATGCCACTTCTCAACTGTGATCCTCTGCATGCCCTACCAGCAGCACCTCACTGGTGACTTTGGTTCTCTACACTCTTTGGCAGAGACACTCTGCCCAACAATGAAAAAAAAGACAGTATAAATATCAGTTAAGAAGGTTGGATCTTTAAAACATACCCAGTGGAGATGGGGAAGATCAGAATTACTTGCTGCAGCCTTGCAGATATGGTCAAGGGTATGTAGAGGGTACACATTATACGCTTTGGTCTGGTGCTTCTTAGTTGCATTTTAAAATTAGAAGACTTTCTACAAAAGACTCAAGGAACTCTACTTCTGCCACGCACTAATACATAACATGTTGCAATTCCAGTAACTGGCATTCATTCTCAGAAATTATTCTGTGAGCAAGAAGTAAAACAGCTAACGCTGGTGACAGTAAGTCTGTATACAGTTATTACACTGGTTTATTTCATTTATTTAAACCTGCAGTGTCTAAACAAAACAAAGCTATTGCTTCAGGAGCTGAATTGCCTGTTTCTTTTACTGCAGAAACACGTGCTAGTGAAGGCCAAGCCTTCACTCAGAAGGCCTGAAAGTGCTCCACAAAGGTCATACTACAGAGCGTGGTTAGGGTGTGGTGAAATCCAGGACTGGGCTTTACACCAAGACAGCCTACAGCTATGCCAGGGGTTTGCTAGACAAGGGGATGACCCAGAAAGACATGGGAAGCAGTTCAGTGATACACTCTTGCACCCTAACAGCCTTGCCAAGGACAAAAGTAATATGTTCATGCTTCAAAACTCTTAGTACAAGCCTCCTCCCTCTAATTCTATGCAGTTGTCTCTAAGACACATTAATGTAAATAAAAGAAACTTTGAAAATTAGAACTCCCACAGAAAAACAGACCCTAAAGAGGACATAAGACCATGGGAGGGCCCATGACTAATAGCTGGAGTACAGGAGCCTACTGCTTAATGAGATTGTTAAAGAAAATGAAAGCAGGAATATATGCAAGAGACATGGAGACAGAGCCACTGACCACTGTGGTACCAAAATATCTCAGGAAGCATGTGGGATCCAGCAGTTGAGGTACAAACCAATTTAGATTCTCTTACGGGACCAAGACTGGATCAGTTTACATATAAATCAAATTTATAGATTTTAATAAAGTGTCAGAAAGGAAAGCTCAAGTACATGATGATTATGCTCACACAAATGCATACATTTCTGCCCACAAAATTAGTTGTTCTCACCTTAAGAGGTACAGGACCAAATTTAGAGAATACAGTTACACAATATCCTTGCTAAGTAGTATTAAAAAGCCTACTACACCTTCTACAAAAGTTAGAAGGAATGAACTGAAGCACTGAAAAAGTCACTTCAATTTCTTCTTGTAAATAAATCATAACTCAGCTAGATAAAGTAATACTTCATAAAGAAAACCTCAGAAAATGCAAGTGAAGAAGAGAACAACTTCATTTTCAATGACTTTTCCATTTTCTAGTGCCATAATACTGCTTTTCAAGTAGTTTGTATTCAAAATGTGATTTTCTTTGAAACATTTCTGTACTGCTCTTTGCCAGACACTCAAAGTTTTTCCTTCAGTGATGGTATTTACCTGTATATAAATTTAGGCCAAAACTGAACTGCCAACAACATACTGTTCCTTACCACTCTAGCTACATTCTTTATTCGCTCTCATGGAATTCAGATTCTTAACTTTTACTAGTATAGAAAGTTTTGTCCAATTCCCTTCAATCCTTTTGATGGGGAATAAAAGGAATTGCTCTCCTGGAAGAGAGTTCCTAGTAACGTAAAGGCTCCAAAGTAGACAGCCATGTGCAAGTGTAAAAGTAAGGTAAGTTGTACAAACTTCACAATATATTTTTTCTTTTTTTTTTTTTTTGGACAGCACAGCGAAAACCCTTAAGTCTTCTGGTGATCTCATTGCGCTGAGACCAGCACAGTTCCCAAACCCATGACTCATTCCAATCCCAGGAAAAGAACTGCTGGGGAGACAGATGTTTTGTTTATGAATTAATTCCTTCAGTAAGTCTCACTCATAAAAAAATTAACAAATCAGGCTTTACTTTGTATGCAAAAGATAAAGCATGACAGTCATACTCCAGCATCACTCTTTTCTAAATGCTATTTTGTTAAAATTGAAACGGCAGTGGATGTTGGTGACACTTGAATAACTTAGGAGAAAGAACCCTGTCTTGCCAGTAAAGATTTTATTTCCTAGATATGAACTGCAAAAAAAAGATAACTTCTAAGTATACAGGTTTCTGGCTTTAAAGTTTACGTCCATAGTTCTTATGATGCAAAAACCATTATTATTTGTTTCTTGTGATATAAAATTAAACTAAAGCCCAAGTACAATTTATTAACAGATAATGAAAATGAAAGAAATAACTTTAAGCATTGTTCAGTTTGACATCAAACCTCCAAACAGTAATTGTTTTCCTTTAGACAGTTTTATGAGTTAACTAAATTTTTAAAACGTCTTTCTCACTACACACTTTAATCATGTCAGTGGAGTTGCGCTAAGAGAACTAACTGCTACATGATGTTTGCCTCTTCCCCCTGTAAATTCAAGATCTATTTTTGTCTACCCCTAAAATTCACAGAATCCCAGTATCAACCAGTTTGACAGAGACAAATTTATGATGTGCACTTGTGTTCTCCTCCCCAAGCCTCTGTCATCACTGTATGCTCTTTTGCACATGGCTCATTGTTTTCTAACATAATACTTCCTCCTTCCTATCCGGTTGCTTCTGTAACACTACTCTAAGGTGTATCTAATTTGCATTCCAGTGACAAAAACCTGGCACTTGAAAGCACTCATGGAACTAAGACTCATACCTTAGTGAAACTCATGGAACTGGAAACTTGCTCCAAAACCTCTGTCAGAAACCTCTTGCTTCAAATTATGTTATTTATGCTCAACTATATTACATTTTACTTGTATTTTATGGGATTTCTGGTCTTTATTCAATGACCTACATTACTCTCAATACTGCAGAAGAAAGACCTTTCTGACAGCTTTCATACCAAATGCAAAAACAGACATACATCCATGCTGCTGAAATTTTAACAATCTGGAAAAATTCCTATGGCAATTGACCAACAAACACATGCCTTTACTCATCTGGGCTACAGATGTAGCCCACACTAAGGCCAGTAACTATGAGAAACAGAGAAACTTGAGCTGGTGATGTAAGACTTCAGTGCCACTGTATGATGCATGTAAGTAGCTCCTGAGTAAACTATATGCTTATTTTGCTCCAAAAAATGCTTATTTTGATATGAATAATAATAATTAAAAAGCTATAATCACCACCTCCCTACCATCCTTGATTTTCTACTTTTGCATCAAAGCAATCAACACACAACTGTTAAATTCAGGCCCATTAAGGGCATTGTCAGCTATCTGATAAAGATACAAAAGTACAGGATGTAGCAGCTAGAGGTCACATACATCAAACCAAGTTCAATACATGAACATATCCATCAGCTGGTAACTGCTGGGTTCAGAAAAGCGATACCATCACATTCCCACTGCATTCTTCCCAACAAGTTTGAGATTAATCTAGTTTCAGAGTTATGAGAAACAATATTAGAATTATCTCATTTTGTGTATATCTTCTACCTTAAATAGCATAAATTAGCAAGCAAATTTCTACCAAATGGAGGAAGTGGTTGCACTATATCAAAGAAAATATCTTCACAAAATCATTTGCTTTGCATAGCACCCAAAATAAGAATAATATATAGCACTACTAACTTCCTTCCCCTGTGCACAGCTACCAGCAAAAAACAGGTCTTATGCCATATAAAATCAGTGCGGAAAAAGTCTCAGACTTTGTTGTTGCTGTAAGCCACATGATCTTTGACACACCAATTAGATGAACCAAGTTCTTCATATACTAATTAATTTTTAGCATAAAGGAGAACGAAAAGACATAGATGGAGAAGGCAAGAGTAGAAGTAATATGCTTTTCTCAGCCAAGTTTTAGATGTAGGCTACAAATCAGCAAGAAGACATCTGCAAACAAGCAATGACAAGCTGTTATTTCCATAAGAAATAAGAAGAAAATTGTATGTTGAAAGTATCAGCAGAGGTACACTAGTAGAAATATTAAAATTGTACAGCATCTCATTGTTAGAGAAAAGTTTACAATAAGCATGTCAGAGAAATAGCTGGTCGATTTTTTTAAATGCTGCATTTTACGGTGTCAAAAATATTGCCAATATGTTTTCTGTGGTAGAAAATATCCTCAGTCCAGCCTTTTGCACACCAGAAAACCACCAGTGCTTCTGCTATGTTTTACCCTTTTCTTGTAAATCTCATATTTAAATAGACATTGTAAACTGCTCTATTACATATTTTAGCATTATACAGCTAAAAACCTGTATAGGTTTTGTTAGGTCCCTAACAGGCCTTATTGGCCCTGCCTAGCAGTCTCCACTCTTCCCCACCCGGCACAGCCCAGGACTCCATCCATGTCAGCCCCTCCCCTGCGACGCTGCAGCTGGACCTGTATCTGGCTTCCAGCAGCCTTGCCCGTCTGTCGGCCTTACCAAGCCCAGCCCACTCAGGGGCCACATCCCAGCCTAGCCTCAGCCCATACCTACAGCCCTGACCACCGTTCCCCTCAGTGGGCCTGACCTGCCCCACCACCTACTGGTGGGAGATGTCCTGTCCTGGGCTTGTCCTTCTCCCCAGGAAGGTGCCCAATGCCCTGGGGTTGGGGCTGCCCCCCAGCCCAGACCACACAGTGCCTCCACCACTCTTGGTGCCTGGGCCACAGGGAGACACACCAGCTCACAGGGCACCTGGGCAGGTTTAAACAATGTGAGAAACAAAAGATAACTCAGAACTACCAGTAGCTGTTTGCACAAGGAACACCAGCAACAGCTTGAGTAAATGCACCAAGCAGCAAGCAAGATTCGAAGCCCATGCATACTCAAGCCTTTTGCTATCACACAATTATTCCAAGTCTCATCAGGACAGAGAAAGGGAAGAACAAAAGAATCAAGCAAACAAACCTCATTTCTACTTGCTTTCAGAAGGTTTTAAGCAATGAATTGCAGACCATGAGAGAAACTACCAGCAAAGGACAGGCAAAGCAGTGAAAGCAGAGAAGCACAAGAAAGGAAGCAGTCAGGAATG
>NW_008668600.1:11299-27178 GCF_000695815.1 Acanthisitta chloris
GCAGTATCTCCCATCCAGCAGCAGTAGCCAGCCAGAGCTATTTTTCTTCTTCAAATAAAAGGTAATTATGCCAGAGACTGCCCATCACAGCAGCTCAGCAGCAGGAAAGAAGACAGCATGCATCTGAAAGCTATACAACTGAATCAAAAACTTTGTGCTTATCTGTGGTTAGCAAGGGCAGCGAGGATTTCAGAACTGCAGATGGAAATCCTCCTCTGCAGAGGGAGGCTGCGAAACTTCTGCAGGACAGCAGATCTAACTTTGTCCTAGAAAGGCTATACCATCTCCCTTAGTCACCATGCCTCCTGTAGGCAAGCCTCAATGCACAGAGGCTGTGCATTGACTAATCACTGACTAATAATGTTGTTCGAAACACTCACCAGTGTAGCAAGAACATACTTAGCCCTGCTGACCATCTCTGAGCTGAGATTTAGTGGGAAAGAAAAATGATACAAGCAATTCTAGTCTAATAAGAGCATATTAAAAAGCTGGTTCGGTGACAGTGGCAAGAAACCCAAATTTGATAGGAAGCAAAGGACCTGCCAAGCCTTGCCAGGTCTTTCACTCTAAGTCAAGACAGTAAGATAACCACTTTAACAACAGTATGATAATTAGAGAGCCCAACACATCAAAGTTGTGTCGATAAAAATTTCTGAATATTCAAATACATGCATAATAGAAGTAACTGCTCAGATTGCAACTCAGTATTTATTGGCATCCTGGGGTCATAATCCCATTCCTATGAGATGATAAATGGAGATGGCCATAAAGGAGAATTATGCACAAAATGGTCTTGCTCCACAGTTCAATGTGGTTTGCTTTCCATATGGATCAGCAATAGGCAATCTTCTGAATGTCAGGGAGACTCTAGTCCATAACCTTGAAGAACTTAAAAAAGAAAAAAACCCTTTTAACCTATAAGCATGTCTGAACAGAAATAAGAAAAAAAAAATCTAATAGCTAGCATTGCTATTGTATACGTTTAACAGTGAAATAAACATTTTTAAATCAGATATCTGAGGAACTTGTGCAGTTGTTCAGAAAAAGTTAAAACAGCTTCACAGGTCACTAGCACATGTAACTATCAATAAGACACTGGCTACAAATCTTAATAGTTTATTTCTGCCTCTCAAAGTGCTGCCCATATTAAAAAAAAAAAAAGAGACCACAACTTCTCCCTTAACAGTTATGAGGAATTCTGAGGTCATATTTCAAAATAAACCTCACTGAATTTCCAAGGTTTAATTATTTCCCACAGGTTCTCTCCCCTTTTGGTCACCGGATGTATGAGATGACAAGCATAACTGCCCATTGTAAACAAGCACGCTCATATCCATTTATTGATAAAACAGAGTTTTTTCAGCCTTCTGTGTTGCATAAGGATGCAACATTTTGAGATTTGAAACAGAAAACAGCAATAAAATATAAATAAACTGGTACCAATGACAGACAAAATGGCAGTTAAGAATTACCAACAGCAGAACACCAAAAACAATGGATCAACTTATTTCTGGTGATAGGGCTAGAGAATGTGGAAGTTTTTGTTCTAAAAGAAGTCCCACTCATACTGAAGATCAGAAAACAGATTTGGAAAACATTCCAAAAGGTCCAGTCCCCACTGGGGACATCTCTAACATGCATTTCTCTAAGCAAGAGCTTACCCAAGTCAGGATAACCTACTTCTAAAGATATTTTTTGCCCCAGGAGATGAAACCAGGAAATATCCTTGCTAAATCTGTCTAGACCAAGGAAACCCATCACTTCATGCATATGAGATTTAAAAATAAAATAAAACAAACAAAGGGAACCAGTTTGCTTTAATACCCCTTAATCTTACTTACTACTAATGTCATTTAGACCACTCATGCCTCAGCTGTTTCTGCATAGTAGTTCAAACACACAAACACTACCAAAGTGTGCAAACGCATTAAAAATACTGAAATTAACAATCTGGCTTTTAAAACCACAAACTATTGTCCATTTGTTGATGGAAAAATTTAGTTTGAACAGCATTAAAAGAAATATAGGTCTTCTAAATTCAAATTTAAAACTAAAAAATAAATTTAAGTGCTTTCTATTTAGCACTTCATAATCCTGTCATCTAGCATTTGACAGATCAAAACACTAGACGTGTGCCCATCCAAAAGATGACCATTTATTTGTATTAGTTGCAGATCATGCTTGACAGATGGGCACATCCTGTTTGTGCTATGCTTAATTACATTGTTCCACCAAGCATTCCTCTCTTACTTGAGCATTCCATATTACACACCGGGTTCATGCCTGTGCTTGTGACACATAAGCATGAGGTAACTGCAGGGCTTATGCGTAGGATAAAGGTATGCAACAGACTCATAGGTCACATGCATCCATGCTAGGACAGCTCAGCACTTTAATATCAAGCCATCGATGGTACATTGGACAAACTATAAACGGTGATGCTGACAAGTGTTACAAGACAGACTCCAGCTGCTGAAGAGATCCCATAGACCCATTAAAAGCAGTGCAAGGGGACTAATCCAATCTACAAGGAATTGGACAAAATCTTTGTCTACTTAGAAGCTGATTTGAAAACTGTCATTTATACTCAAGTTGTTATTTTCACTCAACTAAAAATCCACAATGAGAGTGATCAAGCATTTCCAAAGGAGACGGAGACCAGAAACATGGTTACATCATAGTCATAAAGAGAGGTTAGGTGAATCATAAAATGAAATCAGCCAGTCTTCAGTTGAAATCAAATGAAAAACCTAAGATTACAACTCATGTTGAATTTTTTATGGTCATTAATTTTTTTCAAACACAAATTACATACATTCCTTCAGGTACAAATTTTACTTGCCTGCCCTGTAGTAAGCGAGTTCCAGACAAAAAGAGCCAGCTTTCCTTATTTTCCAGATTTAGGCTTAGACTGAACAGAAATTCTGGGATGATGAAACATGCTTATTAGGCACTGCTGAAAGAAAAACAGCTATGCAATTTTCCATGTTAACTTCCTTTCAGTTTCTGGTGAATTACTGAGTATGTGAATTAGTTCCCTTGAAGAACAGCAAAGGAAATTCATTAAAAGGCATCCTTAAATTGTATGAAAAAGCAAGATGCCAGTTAACACCTTCTAGCACAATCACACAAAACAAAGAGGTCATCCATGTGCAGAGAGCACATCTCTTCCTTTAAGCCAATGAAGCAAAAGATATGATGAACTTCACTGACAAATAGTAACATTTTAGGCTAACAGGTGGTTTAATAATACAAAGTGCTCCAAAACAGCAAAAAAAAAGAAGAAAAATTGAAAGGTCAATCTTAGAATAATGAGTTGCAATTCTGTTCCAAGTACATAAACAGATGCAAACTGAAAGCATACTGAAATAAAACACTAGATTTGGAAGTTCACATTCATAAAAAAAGTATCTTTCTGCTGTCCTGCGTAAGTTTCCCTTTTCCCATTTTTCTTCTGAGACAGCATTTCCACGTATTTTAACAGAGGGGTTTGCATGTTTTGCCTTCAGTATACACGTGCTATTAAACCATCAAGAAAAAAAAAGGGAATAAAGAAATTCAGGGGCCAGATTTCCAAGCTGTTCTCTTGGGTATAGTGACAATAGCCATAAGGGAAGATTCTCCTTCTCTTCCTACTCTATTTCAAAATGACCTTTCTTTCTTCATGAACTTGTTTTCCTAAATTGGACATACCTAGGAACATTACTGTGGCCACTGGTGGAAAATGGTAGACAAATGGCCCTTCTTCAGTTACTCTGAAATTAGAATATGGAAAATAATGCAGAAAAGAGGATCTGGAAGAGGATCCATTTCTGTTTCCAAAAAGCAATGTTAAGTATTTGCACTACCAGTAAAGTCTAGAAGTTAGAGTAGCTCACAGAAATAACATGCACTAGGCAGCCATTCGCTGGCATTATGCAAGCTTCAGTGTGACATCAATGCTTTTCTTTTAAAACTCAAACCACTAAACAGGATTGATGCCTATGGATTCATAGATTGAAAAAAATAACTTGCAATCATAGAACCATAGAATCAACCAGGTTGGAAAAGACCTCAAAGATCGAGTCCAACCCCACTGTGGTTACTAGACCATGGCACTAAGTGCTACATCCAGCCTCATCTTGAAAACCTCCAGGGACGGTGAATCCACCACCACCCTGGGCAGCCCATTACAATGCCTGATAACTCTCTCTGTAAAAAGTCTCTTCCTAATATCTAGCCTAAACCTTCCCTGGCAGAGCTTGAGCCTGTGCCCTCTTGTCCTACTGCTGGTTGCCTGGGAGAAGACAGCAATCACCACCTGACTACAACCTATTTCAGGGAGTTGTAGAGTGTGATAAGGTCTTCCCTGAGCCTCCTCTTCTCCAGGCTCAACAACCCCAGCTACCTCAGCCTCTCCTCATAGCACTTGTGGTTGAGTTCTTTCACCAGCCTCATTGCTCTTCTGAAGTATTTGGTTGCCTTAAGAGATCATATTTTTAGAGAACCATTTCCTGGCAGTTTCACTGGTGCACACATTAACGGAAGATCTCAGAAATCCTCTTCTATGAGGGGAACCAATACCTCCACCTCAAAGGAAAAAAATCATGCAAGTAACTTTATCAATACAGTCATAGCTCTACTGTCTGCCAGCAACTGTCTCTTATTACAATGTTTCCTTTTATTATGCAGTTTCAGAAAAAAAAGCTTGTCTCCATGCTAAATCAGCACCAACATCCTTTAACATTATTATGATAACCCAGGCACAGAATGAACATTTTTTTTTTAACCACAGTAATGCATTCTGTTCAACACCTCTACTCCAACTCAGTTGAGCTGTAACTCTTGGCCTGTGCTTGCCATTTTGATATGCTTTTGAGGAATGTCTTGAGCAATTCAAATCTGCAAATTTCATTCCACAACCTGAATACATAGAAGTGATAAAGATTTTAGCTGATTATAGGAGGTACAATCATTTATCAGATCCCAAATGTAGGATTGTCAGTATATAATGTTTTTTCTTCTTCCCTGAAGAAATCCTGCATTTGGGATCTGTATACCACTATGCAGGTGGTATAGAAGAAAAGGAATTAGGAGCAAAGCTTTGGATCTGAATGCCATAACCTTGGACTATTACCCAGTCTGATCCACACAAGTCTGTATTTACTGGCTTTTTGCGTGTGTTGCCCAAAGAAGAGGTAACAAAGGAATGACCATCTGCCACTTCTTCCATAAACTTGTATCAAAAAACGCTTATACTAACCAGATCTTTGAGCCTGTGTCTTCCAGTTCAAATGTACTGGTAACTATTTTTGAGCATTTCAGTTTTGTTTGAAGAACAATGTTTTGATGAGAGAGACAGTTTTACAGCTAAGACAGTTTTACAGCTTTAATAAAATGTCCTCATTACTATTATTGAACAACACACTTTCAACAAGAATGGTAATTACCTTATTTTCTATACCTTTATTTAAGAAGAGGCAGGGGGAAACCTACAACACTGCAATCACACATGACTGAAGTTGGTGGTACAACCAAGGCATAATTCCAAAATGTGAATGGGGATGTAGGTGAAAGGGAGAACAAAGGCCCCATGTGAAACAAACATTCACACCCTCTTCAAGTTACCTGAGTTTCATGAACAAAGGTGGTTCTACGTATTTTAGGGCTTTTAAATCAACACTGAATAGTTTACTTGAAATTAACATGCTTTTCTAAATATTTCTACTGTAATTGATGATGAAAGAAGATGAATCTCATCTTCCCTTCAAGCCCATGTAGTTTGTTTTCCATTCTCATATTCATCAACACCCCAAACAGATCAAGAGTAGCCTTCAGCCCTGTTCCCTGTCTATACGATTACTCCAACAGAAAGTTACAGGATCTTTTCATACAATGCTTTCAAACCCAGTCAGCATGGCCTCGACCTCTCACAAGAAGGTTGCCTGATTCTCTCCTCCCTTGTGCTGCAAAGATGATGCTAGCTACATTTCACATAGAGAGAAAGAACTAGGTCCTTCAAACAGCACCAGGTTTTCTCTGCTTTGTTAGGAGAACTCACCCTTCTCAAGGTCTTATTTCCCAGTAGTCAAGAAGCCAGCTTGTACTGATGTGTCAAACTGAGGAGACGTGTTTTCAGTGTACCAGCACATTTGGTGCCTTGCAAGTTTACTCTGAGACCTGTAAGCTTGCCTCAAACAAAGGACAAATGTTTGCTGAGCATTCAAAAAGTATGTGATATTCCTGCTAGCTTTTGCAAATACCTTAACTGTTTCAAGGTATTTGACACCCAGCAAGCCCAAGGTACAAACACACACATGGGAAGGTACAAATGGAAACTCAAATTGCTAGCCACCTTATTACTGCCAGAAGTTCCTGCTCTTCTACAATAAAAGCAGGTAGCCTTGTTAAATAAACTATGCAAATTAGATTCAAGATCAAATGCAAACGTTTACTGCGCTTTGTCTTTGCTGCTATACAATAGAACCATTTACTGCTCTGATGCCTTTGCACAAATGCAGTAAGAACAATTCAGATCTAGCTCCTCATACACAGCTCTAAGAGCTGTCTTCACCAGAAACACAGTTCCCTCCTCTATTCACTTCTGAAAGGAACGAAAAATAGTTGTCAGGGGGCTTAAGCCCTGTTTAACAACAGAGCTGGAAGGCTAGAGAGGTGTGAGAATGTACACTGAAGTCAGAAGAAAAGTATTTTTAAACAAATTTGCATCAACTAGAATCTCATTCTAGGATTGTTAAAATCCTATTCAGATAATTGTTATTAATACTCTTATGATCAATACTCTTCACTGCAATGTACATGGCATTTTAAACCTTGTTTAACATCAAGGTTTTGTATATTTTTGCTGGTAGCTTAACAGTTTTCTTTGAAATCTCCTTTAAGCATTGCAGTTTCACACTAACAATGCTGTAACCTGAGTAGGCATCCTGGTGCAACTACAGTCTTTTTAACCACTCATACCCATGTGAAATCTGGTGAAAGGAAGGAACAGGAGATAAAAGAAAGGCAAACCAAGTACATGAAATCAGGACAACGAGAAGAAAAATTGAGAAAGAGGAAAGAAGAGAAGGAAGGGAAGACCTATTAATTTTCACAAGTGTGCAACAGTGACAGGACAGACTCACAAGAAAGGAGACATTACTTCCTCCAAGAGGAAGAAAAGAAAACCATTAAGTATCACACATTCAGCAGAGACCCAGGATCCTGTTACGTACGTAAGTATCTTTAAAGTTAATGGTGTTCTGTGCTCATTACGTTCAGCAACTGGAGAAATCCCTGAGAGAGATCTTCAGGACAGGTAGTTAAAAGCCTCACAAATAATTACTTCTATTTAACAGCTCTTTCAGTAGCTCTCCCCTTATCCAAGGATGATTCAGCCATGCATTTTATCAGAGATGTTATTACTAATACATTAAACACAGTGTAAGCAGAAGACAAAAGCAAAGAAATCCAATCAAACAAAAAATTTCCTACACCCCACAGAGATAAGGCAGACTCATTCGATTTTGCACATATTCACTTTGCAAATAATATTTTCACCTTACTCTGGTAAGCATCAATTATTATGTTACCATCACAGCACTAACCTTCTGTCCTGTGAATATGGCAAGCTTTAAACAAACTACCTGGCTTACAGAATTCTTCCAACTTCGTCAATACCTCAGGTCAAAATAGTACTAGCAATTTCACAACTGATTCCCAAGACGGAGAAAAAAAAAAAAAAAGTCTGAAATGCAAAGGTCTGAATTCAAGCCTGGGTAGATATGAGAACTATTAGAATGTGTTGGGTTTTATTTTAAATAGAATTTTTGTGCCATGCACAAGTACAGTATGTACGTGCATGTTACTCCTGTCTAAATGCTACAAAGATTTCAAAGAAGAAAAAGAGAAGACAACTGCATTTTTAAAGTTAATAGCGCAAAAATACTTGGTGCAGGGAGATGAAGTTTAGGATATTTTTTTTGCCTTCAAAAAACTTGCATTACTCCATTTTCCTGAAGAAAGAAAGAAGCATTTCATTTGCAAAGTATATCTATGTTATGGACAACAGGTTCTACTAGCATCTGAGAACCTCCTGTCTAGCCAAGAAAATTTCATACAGGGAGGATTGCAAGAACAGACAGGCAACTCTGGAAAAATCAGCATCTGTAATAAAGGAGCCACGAGTGTAGGCACCTAGCATATGATACAAATACTGTTCTTACAACTTTTTTAAGGGCTTTCATCTAATTTTACAAGGATACTAATTTGTCAAAAGCTACATCATTATAAGAGCTGCTTCTAAAGCTGCTTGTTCTCATGACAGAGAAAGATTTTGAGATTGAGAAAGACAGAGTTAAGTGCATTCTGTGCTTTCAACTACTATGCCTAGTGGTGTTTCATTCTTTCTTCAAAGAGCAATCTTTTGTATGGCCATCTGCACAGCAAGTAAAGAAAGCGAGAGATATTTTTCGAAATAAGGATGATACCAAAAACCTGTGGGTATAGCCCTAACAGCCAGATGTGTACTTTGAATTCTATGCAACTCACTTTTAGTTGCTCATTCAGCTTCACAATTCTAGCATATACTTGAGAGAGACTACTTTCTTACAGTAGGAGAGAACAATTTCATAGGAAACCCAAAAAGAACTGAAAAGTTTTGATCTGGAATCAATCAAGGACCTACTGCTAATAAACTATGTGTACTAAAGTCAAGCCTTAACCATAATGGCATCCCATCCTTCAGATGTGTCAACCGCACCACTCAGCTTGGTACTGTGTCTGCAAACTTGCTGAGGGTGCACCCCATCCCTTTATCTATGTCACTAATGAAGATATTGCGTAACACTGGTTCTCATATAGACCCCTGAGGGGCACCACTTGTCACTTATGTCCATCAGGACTCTGAGCCACTGGCCACTGCCCTCTGGATGCAACTGTCCAGGTTCTCATATCCTGAGGGGCACCACTTGTCACTTATGTCCATCAGGACTCTGAGCCACTGGCCACTGCCCTCTGGATGCAACTGTCCAAACACTTTATTATCCATTTCACAGTCCACTCATCAAATTCATCTCGCTCCTATTCAGAGAGAAGGCTGTTGTGGGGCACCATGGCAAAGGCCTTACAGAAGTCCAGAAAAATTACATCTGTAGCCCCTTAGAACCATAGAATCATTATGTCCATCAGGACTCTGAGCCACTGGCCACTGCCCTCTGGATGCAACTGTCCAAACACTTTATTATCCATTTCACAGTCCACTCATCAAATTCATCTCGCTCCTATTCAGAGAGAAGGCTGTTGTGGGGCACCATGGCAAAGGCCTTACAGAAGTCCAGAAAAATTACATCTGTAGCCCCTTAGAACCATAGAATCATAGAATCAACCTGGTTGGAAGAGACCTCAAAGATCATCGAGTCCAACCCTACTGTCGTTACTAGACCATGGCACTAAGTACCACATCCAGTCTCATTTTGAAAACCTCCAGGGATGGTGAATCCACCACCCCCCTCAGGCAGGCCATTCGATTTACTTGTCCACTGATGTAGTCACTCCATCATAGAAGGCCACTAGGTGGGTCAGGAAGTACTTGCGCATGGTGAAGCCATGATTCTTGTCCTAAATCACCAATCACCTCTCTGTCCTCCATATGCCTTAGCAGAGCTTCTAGGAAGATGTGTTCCATGACTTTCCCAGGCACAGAGGTGAGGCAGACAGGTTGGTAGTTCCCAGGGTCCTCATTTCTACTCTTTTTAAAGATGGGTACAATGTTTTTCCTTTTCCAGTCACCTGGGTCACACCTTACTCTCCCCAAAAGTTACCTTGTTTCTACGACAAGCTAGAAAAGTCTAATTATACATATAAGGAAATAAGAAAATCAGGATAGGGAAGAAGTCAGCGATCAATGGAGGAAATCAATCTCTAGTCAATTTTTTTTGTCCAGAGATGCAGAAGTCAATGTTTAAGGTGATGCACAACAGGGAAATACACACCTACTAAGTCCCTTGAAGGTCCCAGAGGACTGCTAAATGAGGTTTGAATATGAACAGCCTCGTTATTAAAGACACATACAAGGATTGCTAAAACAAGAAATGCTGAAAAAAACCCCAAAATTATAAAGGCAGAAAATATAAAGAGATTAGACAGAGATTAGACAGAGCTGAGACCATGTCATGGGAATAATCCTTGTCCGAGGAGGACAGCTGAACCAGTGTTACAGTTCATGAATTAAACACCTCCAACAGCTTCCCACACCTCAGAGAGGCTATTCATTGCACTTCTCCATGTTTCTCACTTCCTCCCATCTCAGACATGTTTCTAGGAGGACTGCTGGACTTTCTGGGAGTCCTATAATATCTTGTTTCCATTTTCAGAAAACTTTATTCAAAATGCATTATATCACAGTTTGGGTTCCACTTTTCTGATCCCTACCATCTCCTCTTGCTTACCTAAGAGGATTTTCCTCTTACTGCAAGCAAAATTATGTATCAACCCCTCTTTCAGAAGACAAGGTTCCCTTTCAAAGTCATAACAGACATCAACTGTCAGCCTTACCTCATATCACCCTTTTGGAAAGCAGGGAAGCAGGGGAATTGTTTAAATAAAAAGCCAAAAATAAATACAAGCACTCATGTCAAAGAGGGGCACATTTTGAAGTTCAAACAAGCTTATGCTGTAAGAACCTGAAATAAATCCACATAGTAGGGGGAACATACAGAAAAATAACTTGGGATTTAGTGCTTTGTCACCAACAGGAAGTGAGCAAATGCACTCATGTAACTGTGGCTACCAAACCAGGTCCCTACAAAACACCCAGATGCTACACCTTCACAAGGGTAGCTTTTACTGTTCCACCTGTGAAATTTCACTTCCTTCTGTGCAGACATATGCACAAACTATGTGCAGGGTATGTGCACAAACTATGCCAGACTACAGAGCAAGACACAACAGATGCACAATGAAAGACGCAGAAGAACAATCCATACACATAATTACCTGGTTTACTCTAGAAACCTAAGTAATAGGTTTGTTATAAACTGGAAAGGGGAAGAAGCTTGTGTTATACACTGGGCAAGAGTCACTGTGGCATAAATCCACAAATTCTTCTACAAAGGGGACTTCAAATGCACACCAAGTTGATTTAAAGTCTTCTCTCGAACTGTTTAAAATTAAAGTCTGATACACTGATAATCTATGGAAAGGGCAGTTTAAGGCGTTATTTTACATGCCACGACTAAATCCAGTACGTATGTGTGTATTTCAAGTTATATGTAAATTATATATACACATACACACGTTTGTCTTTTATGGAAAAAGGTACATAGAATCAAAATATTTCTTAGCTGACAGAGGTTATCTTTGAATTTTGCTTTTTAGGCAGTTAAGACACATAAATGTTAAAAAAAATATTAAAAATTACCGAAGTCTAAAATATTTTAATTGAATAGTTCTTGTCCCCTAAAATGAAATACTGTCTAGCAGCCAAACAGAACCTGAAACTAGTCTTTTACATAATTCTTCTGAGGATCTGAAGGTGCTCTATATATAGTCTGCATCTACTAGATTCCTTAATCAAGGTATAGGCATAATGGTTTCTTAATCCTTTAAGGACTGGCATATTAACCTTCTGTCAGATAAGGGCTCTGAGTTGAAATATCATATTGGACACATAGGTTTAACTTTTACTTTAAAATGTTAAATGTCATATTTGAGATTCCATTAAATCATTAAAATAAGTTAGAGGTCCTAACTTCATCCTGACAGATTCCACAGATAATCAGTTATCTTACCTTCACAAAGCTTTCTCTAGAGACACCCCCATGCAACTGATCCCCTAGGCTGGGGACAAGAACCATCCACAATTCAGTATTGGCATGGTAAATTGGGGAATGCAGGGACAGTCATGTGCCAAGATGCAGAAATGGGGTGTAATCCAACACAGCCAGCATCAGTTAAGATGGTACAGTTAAAACTTCGTATTGCCTTACTCCCAACTCACATAAAGGCTATTTCTATTCATGCTTTTTAATACTGCTTACTGAAGTAATGCCATCACTACTTTGTGAAACACTACAGTGCTCTAATTCAACCCCTCAGGGCTTCAAACTCCTTCCAACGACTAGTCATGAAATGTGGATAGCTCAGTCAGGGAATAATCAGGTGCCTGAAGTAGACAGCATCAACTCACAAGAGTCTGCAAAACATGTCACCTAGTCCCATAGTTACATACTAAAGGAACACCTGAAACCTAACTTAAATACGTAGGAGATAGAAAAGTAAAGCAACTCCATGGGACAAAAACATGTCTACCTGCTCTGTTCAAGTTCCAGTGAAGTCAACTGCAGCCCTGAATTTCCACTGGAGTTAAATAAAGTTAGAATCATCAAAAAACACACTTCAATCATGAATTTCTGTATGTGTATTTCACGCCCTGGTAAACTGAAAGCAACCTGAACACTCTAACTTAGAGCAACCTTAGTCTGATATCATAGTCAAACTATTTTGTCATCAAAAAAAAATATTTTAAAAATGTAAATATTTAATCTGGGTTACAATTTTCAAATACAGAACATACTACATTACCAGTGATGTGGGGAAGCATCCAGCACTCCATATGCCTTTGGATCATTCTTCACTCCTCTGAGAGTGACTCCTGAACAACTGCAAATGCACATGGGCTACAGGAATACCAATGTTTTCAAACTTTAAATGAAAAATTGACACCTTTTTTTCAATTATCTTAAGTTGGAGTTTTACCAAAATCATCCTACCTCAAAAAACACATTGAAAGTGTGTCTAAACAGAAACTGAACTTCTGTACTGATCAAGACAAAAATAAATAGCTTGTGTACAATATAAGACGGTTCTGAAAAGGTTCCTACTTAAGAAAGCTCTAAAAAACATAATTTAGGAAAATTTCAGGTATAGTAACCAAGAACCAGGTAGGGTTGGAAGGCCCTGCAGGGGGACCTGGACAGGCCAGAGATCAGTCAAGACCAATGGTATGAGGTTCAACAAGACCAAGTGCTGGGTCCTACACTTTGGCCACTAAAATACCGAGCAGTGCTTACAGGCTGGGGGCAGAATGGTTGGAAAGCTGACCAGTGGAAAAGGTCCTGGGGTGCTGGTTAACAGCCAGATGAGCAGGAGCCAGCAGTGTGCCTAGGTGGCCAACAAGGCCAAGGGCATCCTAGCTTATATAAAAAATAGTGTGGACAGCAGGACCAGGGCAGCGATTGCCCTTCCATACTCAGCACAACTCACGTACTGTGTCCAATTCCAGGCCCCTCACTTCAAAAAGGACACTGAGGTGCTGGAGCGTGTCAAGAGAAGGGCAACAAAGCTGCTGAAGGGTCTGGAGCACAAGTCCTGTAAGAAGAGGCTGAGGGAACTGGGGTTGTTTAACCTGGAGAAGAGGAGGCTAGGGATGACCTTGTCACTCTCTCCAACTACCTGAAAGGAGGTTGTAGTCAGGTGGGAGTCAGTATCTTCTCCCAGGCAGTTAGTGACAGAACAAGAGGACAGAGTTTCAAGCTACACCAAGGGAGGCTTAGGTCAGACATTAGGAAAAATGTCTTCACAGAAAGGGTGATTGGACACTGGAATGGACTGCCCAGGGAGGTGGTGGAGTCACCATCCCTGGAGGTGTTTAAGGAGAGACTTGACACGGTGCTTAGTACCATGGTCTAGTTGACACAGTGGTGTTAGGCCATAGGTTGGACTTGATGGTCTCAAAAGTCTTTTCCAGCCTGATTAATTCTGATTCTGTCAACTCCATTCCATCTGTGAATGCTTCTCTGACCTCAATAAGCTGCTTGCTTACAAAACTGAATCTCCCATGTTTGATATAGTGAGTTCTATTTTTACAAGCAGCAATTTCTTTTCTGCATCTCCCAAAACAAATCATAGGATATCCCGAGTTGGAAGGGACCCCCAAGGATCATTGGGTCCAACCCCTGGCCCTGCACAGATGACCCCAAGAATCACACCATATGCCCAACTGCATTGCCCAATAAAAAGATAATCTTAACACGGCTTTTCTCTTAAAGAGAATAGTGCAATAAAACTGCAAAAAGGGACTTCCAGAGGTCACATCTAATCTCAGTTGTTCCAGAATTCTGTGATCTTCTGGGTTTTTTGTATTTTAAAGTCAGACTGTTTTGTTCAGGCAATCACTTCAGAGTAGATATAGATATTTAAAACAAGAAAACTAAGCTGTGAATGCTGAATTTCAACACCTAGCTTTAAATCTGTCCTTAAGAGACTAAGGGCAGCTGAATACAAGTTGTTATGTCGGTCCTTCCCTATGGAAAGGCACCAGACACCTTTTAGTCTCTCTGAATCTTGTAGCTTTCGTTCAGTGAACAACAGTGTCAAAGGCCACAGGTACAGAGTCCATCTGCAGTGGCTGCATATCAGCAAGGAACTGGAGGCCACCAGGAAGCCAGAAAGAAGCCCTTTCACATTGCCAGGCATGAGCAGAGCACCTCTCTTCTGAGCATCTATCCTTCCTCCAGTGCATGCTGCCTGAAAGACTAAGGCCCCAACAGAGAGTTCTACAGAGTAACAAAGTGTATGATGTTAAGAGAGTAGCTGATTGTTAACCTACATTGAACCAATTCCTACTCCAGAAAACTATTTGAAATGTTTATAATAAACTCATAAAGGTGTTAACAGACTAGTCACTAACCTCTGGGCATATCAGAGTATTTGGACACTTTATTACACTGCCACACAAGCTCAAGAAAATAAGTGAACTAACAGGAACTCATTCTAACACAGTATTTCTAATCTGTCCATAACCGATCATATTGTTTCTTTCTATAAATGATTAACAACGTTGAACCGAGCATTGTATCCCTTTAAACGAATAAAGAAAGTCAATATGCTCAGATAATGGCCCACAAATACAAGAGGAAGCTTGTGAACATCCTAGAACTTCTATTAATTACCAAGAGGGAGTTTCCCAGCATGGATTGCATATGGCCAATTGTTTGTTCTTCCCCTCCTCCTAAATACACTAGGAAGTCGAAAAGGTATAAGCAGAATTGAATCACTTTTCGGTTTTGCACCTCAACAATCTTGAAAAAAAAACCTGTAAGCAAACTTAGGGAATTACTGTTTTGGTTCTGTAAGCAAGTAATTGCAAGAGACAAAAGAGCATTTTCTAAAACTGTCTGCATGCATAGCACAGAATTGCTTGTGAAAAGGAGACCCAAAACCAAAATGCATAAATAACAAATTTGTTGGCCAGCACAGTTACCAAGAAGAAATTATAAGCACTTATTTTTTTGCAGCTGAATTGCAGGCAAGCACCAAATTTTATCAAAGTTACATTTCCAATTTTACCTAATGGTGATGCTCCGAGCAAGAGGAATTGTTTCCACAGCAGCAGAAATTTATTCATAATTTAACCATGTTCATTTTGGTTCATTTCAACTTCTTATACTGAAATAAAATCCAAATTTATTATCTATTACTGGTATAGGATTAGCTGAACTGGTTTATGCAGAGACAAGGAAAACTCAGGCTATTCAGAAACCTATTTTGCCAAATCTCTCCATCCTAAGTGTTTCATGCAGATATATGTAATTTTCAGGTCTCCCCTATTATTAACAGATCTGGCTGTAATTACACCATGTGTTTTATGCTACTTGGAAATTTCATATATATGAAAAGCATGTGCAATCTCTAAGAAAAGATAATGAATTGAAAGCATCTGAATTACCACTAATTGTAATCTACACATGAAAGTCAGAAGCTGGCATAAAACACATATGTATATAAACCTAGGTCTTTCAAATCAGAAACCCAATACAAGTGCTATCTAGTAAAGAACACTGCTCACCCTTCCAGGTACATTATGGTCCAAACTGCTCCCAGACCTGCAGCACTTCAGAA
>NW_008668600.1:27202-30431 GCF_000695815.1 Acanthisitta chloris
AGAAAAATTATGAAAGGGAAAGTAGAAATACATAGTATTATTGAGCTAACCTACAGCCATTCAATCCCTTTTGCGAAGGAATTAGTATCTTTTATACTTATGACAAAGCACTGTCGGTGTCAAAGACCTCAGGTGCAAAGGATGTCTGCCTAAGCTTCTGATGGGAAAAAAGGCAGCTTAACGTTCAACTATGAGCTCTAGAGTGTCACAATGAACAACACATGCCAAAAGTCAACTGGGTCTCCAACAACTGCACACTGAAGAAAGAAAATAGACTACTTGAAAACGATTTTTCAGGATGGAGAGAGGATACTGGCAGTTTTGAAAAAGTTTGAATACAATGATTTTGTTAAATGGTCTGGCCTGGTTTTGGCTTTCCGTTACTCAATGAATACCCTTCATGAGCTTATTTCTACTATATATAGCCTCAGAAATACATTGGCTTTCTGAGAAGCCATCATTAATTTCTGTGATAGCATATTATTCAGAGCAGGAAAAAAAAAAAAAAGAGGTAATAAGAGGCAATGTCCTTCTTCCCACTCCTCCAAAACCAGAGTTCCCTCCTTCACATGACAGCCTAAATGTTCAATGACATCATTTGGGCAGGAAAACAAATAGCCCCTTCGCTTTTTAATTCATTTCTCGTTTTGAATTATTGCTACTATTTTGCTCTCCTTTTCTCCAAGTTTAAAAAATTTGCTGGGGATTTAAGATCTGTGTAATCAAGGAATGCTACAAAAGAAGCAACCAGATCAGGCAATGTTATTAGCACTAATAAGATACTAGACTTAACTTAGTTTGTGTGTCCTGACTCAAAACAACAAGAAATAGACAAACCAAATGCCTAAATTTAAACATGCTTCTATACCATTAATACAGCACTGTCTGATGCAGTCATAAGCAAAAGCATGTTAATGAATCCACTGGCATATCTGGCTACAATACAAATTAATGCCAAGGCTTTTTAGTTCATCCATTTTTCAAATCCCCAACACCACTAGAGACTGCCAATCAAGGACTAAGCAAATTAAGTGTTCTCTTGGAGTACGTGATTTGTCTCTGTACACACGTTAGCTATAGCATTCATGTTTGGTTAAAAATAGAAGACAAATTTGTCTGACCATCATGCTATCCAAACACAGGCTTCCAAAACTGTGACTAAAACACTTTTGTATAACCTTGGCAATGTTAGCTTACACTGGAAACAGACAAAGAACAAATGCAGTAATAACTTAGGAGAGCAGGCTTCCCTCCAAAACAGACTAACAGCTACTATTTTCCAGAGCCAGCATTTCATAGACTTTTATTCATAATAAAACCGAAGTCATCCCATATGCTTTATAAACTGCAATTTTTTTAAAAAGGAATTTTTCAGTTCTCAAAAATGCACACTTAAATTTACTAACAACAGTACACACATAAGAAGTATCTACTGATTAATTAATCTCATTTAAGAAGTGAACTTCCAGTGTAAGCAGACTGAAGTAGTGCAAAGAAAAAATTTTCAACGAAGAGGGAAAAAACACCCACCATTCACACTGAGGATTTTATAAATGGCTTATTTTTATATTATCCTCACTGTCAAAAATCCCATGTGCACACAAGACCGAGGCGATACGAATATAAATCTGGAAGGAAAAAAGCCCATAAAATGCTTCTCTTTGGGTCTTCTGTAGCACACATTATTACGTTATCATCACACTTCCTTGACTCTAGATGTTCATTTCCAGACCATGTCTAGAGAGGCACACAGAGAACTGAAGATAAATGAAATGGAGATGAGAAATTGACACATGCAAGTTAACATTAACCTCAGTCTCCACAGCAAACACACTTACTCAGTGGTAAAACACTCCTTACTTTCCACAGCCCAAATCTTCACAGGCATTTTTTCCCCCTGAAAACTCCTTCACCTGTGAAAGCTATCACAAAATAATGATCAGGCTAACTTTCAAATGACTTTTTTTTAAAATTTTCATTGTTTTCCCTTAGTGCATCTTTAAAGGTGCCATCCAACGTTTAAGGCATATTCTTAAATAAAAACAAGAGTGTACAGAAGGGAAATTAGTGTGGCATAACTACACCATAACTGCATTCCTCCAGGCAGAAAGGCCCTCAAACATTTCACTGAAAGTGACTTTTTCAAGTCATTTATCAAGCAGACTAACATCAACCCCATGGGAGATCATTCTTCCTAGGGGCAAAAAGCTGTAAATTTATATTCACAGAAGGTGGGAGGAAAAAAAAAAATCCCAGCTCACCCTCATGATTATTCACACTCATAAAACTACCACAAGTAATTTTTTCATGTTCATTACTTTTAAAAAACCCACCACGTTTGAAGCTCTTAAGGCCTCATTAAAAAAAAATAACTATGATGACAGAAAAATTCAGGAGCTAAAGGGTGCTTGGAAACTACAGATGTGAAAAAGAAACCCATGACTTGCTAACTCAATGCATCACCAGCAAGATACAATTTCCCTGCCCTCTACTTATCCTCTTCTACAAAAGAGATGGCAAGTCAGAGACCTCTCCTACAGTTAGTTTCTACAGCATTGATTAGATATCACAATCAAAAGAGAATCAAGATATCATACTGTCATCTTCAAATATTTCAGCACGCTGAAAAGATAAGGTCCTGTCTGCCTCAATAACGTTAAGCACAGATTTGCCAGATGATCCCCATCACATGAGCAACAACTCTTAAAACTCTTAAGAGAGGCGTCATAGGTCCGTGGAGCCTGTTCAAGCAATGAAAAGCAGCAACACTAGATCTGACTCACAAAAGGAAAACAGCCAAATTGAAGATATCCTGAAAGACAGCCTGTATTCAGAGAAAGATACAGGGATTTGCAAAATGATGTCATTCCTAAGACGTAAGCTCCTGTTTGACAGACAGTAAAACATGATGAAAAAAGACTAACACATTCCTCTAAATAGTGGTAAATATTTCGTTGAACTTCAGACTTCAGTAGCATCAGCACAACAGAAGCGGATAAAGACGACAGCTGCTGTACGTTTTACTTTTCCATTAACAAAGCTGGTTCAAACAGAAGGCAGGGAAGGTGGTGGTGGTGGCCGTTTCACCGTACTGTCAAGGGTACTCATAAAACATGTTGGAAGGGGACCAGCAGATCCACCTAACGTTTGCTGGCCGGTTCTATGCTGCTCTTCACCACCTGGGCAATTCACCCAGGTGGAATGACGGGGACCGACCACCGCCAGGCTG
>NW_008668601.1:0-9077 GCF_000695815.1 Acanthisitta chloris
CCCCCAGTCCCACAGTAGTTACTATCTCACTTGACTTGGGACACACATCTACCATATGGCCTTATGAGATGGGGATGCCTTCAGTTCAATTCCATAATATCCATGTGACAAAGGAAGTGTGAATACTATTAAAATGCCTCCTTAAGGGAATATATAGCATTTTAGGACTGCAAAACTGCATATCGCTGGCCTACAGGAATAGACTAGGACACAGTAAACTTGAGCTCTGCCACTAGTTTACTTTGTAGCCTTCAGCAAATCATTTACTTCACTGTTTATTCTGAGTAACTACATGGGAATAATAACATCTAGCTCCATTTCAAAAGCACTGTGCGACTGTCAGAAGAAAGGAATTGGCTAACTTCAAAGTACTACTGTTATTAACTGAATACAGAGCTGTGGAAAAGATGTAGCTGGCCAGTTTAATTCAAGTAGCCAGCTAAGGTTCCTGATCCAAAATTATGGAGAGTTTGGTTTAGGTTTTCCAAATGTTAGATTAAACAATGCAAGTTTCTCAAAGAATATAACTTTATGTTTTCAGCTTTTTAATTTTTTACATATGGAAGTTTGTTTTTTGCACAGAGTTGCAACCATGAACAAATAGAGGCAAAGACTGAGGCACAGGCCATTTTGCTGCCCAAAATATAACTGGAATGAATTTGAATGAGCAACCCTTCAATAAAACATACTTATATGCTCATAATGGAACAATTCTTCCTCTTCCCTAAGTTCTGGACATCCAGCAGTTGTAGAAAACATGTTATTTATATATTATTCATTCTACCCAGTATTATTACTGCCTTTTGCCTTTCACCCATGGATTTGTTTCATTTGCCCTTTGTCTTCAGTGTCGTGAGCAGTACACAGCAGACACACTGAGGGCACCACATGCTTGAAGCTTAGAAGTGCTGTCTGATATGAGCAATATGTCCTTTCCATGAGGGACAGGCACATGGCTGAGATGGTTGAATGACCGTGACTCCACCAGCAACCTCCCATTGACTGAATCACAGCAACCGTGTGTATGTTCTTAAAGAACCTCAACTTGTGAGTTAACACATTTGCTTAGACCATGAAAGTGGTTCCCATGCCTCATCTGGCAGGCAGCAACTAGTTAAATTGTGGTAAGTGGATCACTTTCAATTCTGTGACTATATCCATAACATAATCTGGGATTTCAAAGGAGCCTTGGGCAATCACCATCTCCCACTGTTTTACTGTGGGCTTTGCATGTCTCCACTCCTTAGGGTCTCAGTTATAATTCCTAGAACAAAATAATGTCAAAAACTATTTTGACTGTCTCCTAAAAGTAATAAAAATCTATCCCTGAAGAGTCATCAGTGCCCAGTCTCTGTGTGCCAAATTTAATTTTCTGTGTAGGGAGGAGGGGAATGAAAACAAACAACCCCTTAAACAATGACATTGGGATCTGAATGTGCTGTGCCTCCCAAGCCATCCAAAATCAAACACAAAAGGATGCAAAGCATTCCCGAATGCCTTCCCTTCACTCCTCTTCTCACAGCAACTCCGATGGAATAAAGCCTTTGACTGAGAACAAACTTATGACCACAGCAGCGATTTAGCTGCTTTTTCTCACTCCAGTAGCCCTCCTCCATCTCACTCCAATGTTTGTGCTTGAAGCAGTTTGAAGTTTTGGTGGCTCTTTCAATATCATCAGGATCTTAAGGGATGAATGAGAGGAGGCCTGTGTGAAGAAGGACCTTGTTTGGCAGGGTTTTAGGGGCCAGGCTGTCATCTGCTGTGTGCTGCTGCAGTACACGACAGAGGTTGACAGACATTGGTGCAACCTCCTTCGGAAGCAGCTGGGGCTGTTGCATGTTCAGGATCCCAGGAAAAATAAAAAAAAGCATCAAGAATTAAGAGCAACAAGAGCAGCACTGCAATAAAACTGGTGTGTATGCTACAAACAGGCTGGAAGAATTTGGGTGCAACATTTTTGCCTGACTTTCAGCTGGCTGAGGGAGGAGCAGCTTCGCAGCTACTGCCACTCTTTGCTCAAGGCTAAGAGGAATTTGGCAGCTGTAGCCCCATCCTCTCACATTCATTAAAAACCCCATTTATTCTGTGTGATTTAGTGCTATGAGAAACATTAGGAAGCAGCAGCTAACTAGTACTTGAAAAGTTGCTTAGGTCTATGCTGCTAAAGATATTTAGGCACCTAAGCTGCTTCAGAAAGATTTTTCAAAAATGCCAAGATGATTCATTTCTATTAATTTCAATAAGAGGCAGTTAAATGGTGCATTTATTTGTCAGTGCCTAACTGCTTAAAAATTGGATGGTGCTGACTCTGAAGATTTAGGAGCCCTGGCTCTTCACCAGAGCCAAAATCTCATGAAGCAATCATCATTTTCCCTGTTCAAAACTCCCTGTGTTTTGGGGACAGTTTGCTGTGTCTATCCAGGTCTACAGTATTTTACGGCTGGTTCCACTTTAAAGGTGGCTGTATTTTAATGCCTAAGGAGGGATTTGCTGTACACACATGGCCAGACCATGTTTAAGGCTTTTTAAATGTAAAAGTAATAATGAAGCTGAAGTCAACCTGCAGCTTCATGTCCACCATCCCTCAGCCCAGGTGTGAGTCCCCATGAGTCCCCACAGTAGGGGTGGCCTGATGGGGTGCTGATTTTGATGACATACATTTGAAGAAGTAAAAATGAAATAGCGACACGTTTTACACTCACATGGAGTTCCTGGGGTTGCCTGATTTATATATTCTTGTGTATTTTGGGCTGAGCTTTCCAGGCATGAGCAAGTGCCTAGTGTGCAGGAATGGTGCTGGAAAGGGCAGAGATCTGCATATACTGTGGTAAACTGGAAAGGATGAGAAGAGATCTCAGCTGCTGGCTTGGCTGGGAAACATCAGTTTGGGGCTGCAATTCTCTCTTTCTAGACAGTGTCCCAGGGCCAGGAGCCAGAAGCCTGGGGCTGGGAGCTGCTAAGTCATGTCACTCTTGTCTTGTGAGGGCACGACATGAAATTGATGCTTTCTGCACCTGAGAGGAGGAAAACACAGTGGCTGTCACTGTGGGAGGGCACACATCCCAGTCCACTGGCAGAGAGGCTGTCTCAGGTGTCTATCTTCTCTGGAGAGACAGCAGGGAAGGCAGCCAGGGTGGCTCAGACCTGCATTCGGTTGCACAGTCGGTCAAGCAGAACGAAACACAAGGAAAATCTTTCTCCAGGTCCCCAGCTGAGCTTGCCCTGACACTACCCCACCTTGTTTGCAGGAGGCAAGAGTCTGGTTACTACGAGCACTTTTTGTTCACGAAACTTGAGCTGCAAGAACTAATTTGCCTTTTGGGCAAGGTTGCTGAATACAAAGCTGAGCCTTGTCCCGCTCACACGACCTGTCTGTGTGGGCACTCACCCAGCACGTTGGGAATGGTTGCACTTCCAGCACCTCAGAGGTGGCAAAAGCAGTGCCTTGGCTAGTGAGCAAAGCAAGATCCCAATTTTCCTGGCGTGGTGTGAGAGCTTTTCTTTGAAACACAGCAGCACTTCGCATTTGCATTGCTATCGGCTCCCTCACCTGAATTTTGCTGGCACTGAGGCAGGTACCAACAAGGCACAGTGCATTTTATCACGACAGTCCTGCTGCTCCTTTCAAAGTGCAAGCCTTGGGATGACCCTTCCTGAGGAAGCAAAGCATCCCACATCCATAAGGTCTTGCACCTACCAAGGGAGTTGGACCCTGGCAGTTAAAGCCACTCTTACTGGGGAGGCCAATCTCAGGCAAACTCAGCCTTTCAAACCCAGATGGCAATAACTTTGAGTCTCACATCTCTTGCTGCCCCACAGAGAAAGAGTAAAGGGAAGTTTACAAAAGGCCCATATGTGTCTGAGTCATTTTAAGCAGCTCAGGTACTGACACACCTCTTCCTTATCCAGAAACCTCCTCAGGGAAAGAAAGAGAGACATATGTTTGGCCTCTGCAGCAAGCTCTTATCTTGGCAGGAGAAAGCTATTGATGTTCATGTTTCACATTTCTGGCGCCCAAAACAGGTTCTGATGTTTAAAATGAGGCAGCGGTGGAACCTGTTTTAAATATGTAACAGTCTCAGAAAGGAGCAGTCTAATCACTTCATTATCCAACACAGCAGAAAATGGTTTGAAACCCAAACTTGGGAGAGGGGGGTTTAGAGGAACCTTCCCCAACAAGACATTGCCAGCATTAACCCTGGTATTTATTGCTCATTTTAACTATGGTGCACAGCAAGCATTTTCTCAGCCTCGCTTTGCAAGAATATATAATTCATATGCTTAATATTTAGTCTCGGCTCTCCTTGCATATGTTACAGAGCTGGAGACTGTTTGTGTGTTTGCTATATATCAGTTGACACCTCTGTAAAATCTTTATATTGAATGCCTTTGGCAACTTTATGCCAAATAATAGCATTACCATTTGTAATTTTCTTAGCTGCAGCTTTCCTGTAAGCTTTGCTCTATGCATTACAAGTAGGAAGGATTTAAAGAGCTTTATTGGTTCTCAAGTCTTCCTAATGACCTTTCCACGCTTTTGTAAGTCAAAATAACTTTTTTTGCTTGTCTCCTTGTGCATTTTCAAGTAAAACTGCAAGAGCTCTTAAGTAAATAAGTAGGAGAAGGAGATAACCAGTGTCTCTGCCCCTGCTTTAACTCTCTTGCCTCCTCTCTTACTTCCCAACCAGAGTCCCCTGGTGTCACCCTCAGATTTTGTTGACTCTTTTCTTGCAGATGCTTTTCTTCCCTCGCTCTCATCTTCAGATCTGCTCATTATATTAGCTATGCTGGAAAAAGAAATAGAAAAGACCCTGGTGAAAGATCGGGGCCCAGCAGTGCTAAGCACTGTACAAATAACACAAAGGCTGTCCTTGCCTCAGGACTCGCTGTGCAGGATTTAGACAATATGCCACCAGGGAATAAATCAATAAATGGGAAGAAGAGGAGATATGTTTATACCTGTTAATGATTATGTGGAGTTTCAATAGCTATTTTATTTGCTTCTTTTATAAATTCTGCTTGTTTTCACCCAGAATGTCTCAATGCTTCCCTGAATCATTGCCTTTTGTTTTGTCTTCTCCACCTTGGGTTGTGAACTTCTCAGACCCAGGACTGTCTGCTGTTCTTGTTTAGTTAGCACCAGGTACATTTACAGGGTTGTATATTTGCTTAATAAAAATAAATAACCAGCAGAAGTTTCAAGCTCAGAATTACTTCAGACACAGCATTTTCCTTATTGCTTTGTCTTGCGGAAAACAAAGTACATTTTATCCTACGTTTATCATGTAGCTTATGTGGTACTTTTCATTTTGATGTATGGCACACTTTCTAATGTGTCTCCCCTCATGTCTCTTTATTACTAAAGTGTTTCGGTGGAAAAGTATATTACAAACAAATAAATAACTTTCAGCTACTGTCACTAGACTAGCAAGAGAGCCACAGGCACAGTCTAGTTACGTCCATTCTTTACAAGGCCTTATTTAGGACTTTATGACTATCTTTTTCTTTTTATTTTAATGAATGCCTCTCACAGTTTCATCCTAGCAAATTTTCCTCTCCAACTCTTGTTTTCATCTATCCCTCCAAAGGGATATTCAAGCTGGTTCAATGCATAGCAGAGGCAAATGCAAAATTCAGGTTAGTTTCCCCAGAAATGAAAGGCTGAATTTCAGCAAGGGGCAGGGAAAGGAGAGGCAACTGGGAACAGGACTGTTGGAGAGCCCCTTGCATTTTTTCAGGGATGGATGGGAACAGTGAACACTGCTGTTGCAGTGAACCACTTTTTTCCACTCATGATAGCTTTTTGTCTGGACAGCAACACCTGCCCTGGTCACATCAGCAATGAACATCTTTCTAGGATTCTGAAGGCAAACCAGACATCAGACATGCTGCAGGTTGGCACCTCAGCCCAGACTCAGCCTGTAGTGAGCTACTACTACAGATTCAGCCTCAGTTTTGAAACAAGCTAAAAACCAAGGGTTTGGAAATCAATGAATTGTGGACCATGGTTTGCTGGTGTGGGCAGCAGGACAGACAACTGTGACTGGTGTTACCTGCAGTCTGGTTGGTGAGCTGGCCATTGCTTGCCATGACCTAAGAAGACCAATGAAAAGAAGTTTAAATGCATGAAACTTTCTTTGTCCAATTAGGAATGAAAGGTGAAATCATGGCTTAAAAGCAGCACCTGCAAACCTTCATTAGTACCACTAACCTGTTCTTGGTAACATAATAAAGGAGCGTGGGCTGAGGGGTGCAGGCTGCCAGCACTGCTACAAACACAAGCAAGGTCTGTACTCAACTAGGACAGGATCCCACCCCACCCCCTGCTCTCCACCATCACCTTCCCTCTCCAAAGCCACAAATGTGCCTGAGGTTGTTTTACACAGGCTGTGTTGTACATGCAAAACTCCGCAACAAGCCTATTAAAAGTGTGTTAAATTACAATGCTCCTGTTTAGGCTCCTTCACCAAGATGTGGGCACTAATTTATGGCAGCTGCTCAATCACAAACCTATGGATCAATTGAGGAAGCAAAGGAACTAGGCAAAGGAAATGGAGAGCATGGCATGATAATTCCTTTGGGCAGGCCTAGGAATCTGTGTTTGTTTTGAGCACTTTCTGTGAAATTACTGTCCGAAAAGAATTGTTTTGACTCTGTCCTCTCTGCTCCCTGCCCCAGCCCAATTGTGTGAAAAAGCAGCTTTACCATAAACAGATTTTACTATATCAGAGTCAAATTTTACTACATCATTATAGGAGTGTTCCACTGGGTAATATGACTGGCCGCCCTATCAGAAGACCAGTGCTAATGCCATAGTGAAAACATGCCATCACACTTCCCCAATAAAAACTTTTATTGTATCCCAGTGCACATTAAAAGCAACACTAACTGCATTAATACATTGTAATTTACTTTTGTATTATGGAGCAAATGACAAACCTAGTGCTAATGAGGTCATATTTTCCATTACCCCAATGCAAACTCTTGGTTAATCCAGTCCTTGGAGATTTTCATTTGGAACTTGGGCACACTTGTGTGCACATGCATGTACAGACACACACACTGTGCATGTGCTAGTAAGGGATGCTTGGATTGTCAAATGTGGTGGCAGAATATTTATTTTAAACTATTGCTTTTGAAACAAACATTTATTTTTAATTGCTCTGACATTTGCATTTTGTTCACAAGGCAGTCTTTAACCATAAAACCAGCATTCCCATTGCTGATGGTGCCTTTTACTTGTGAAGCCTCTTTCACACTGTGGTGAACAGAAATGCAATTCTTCTGTGCTGCAGAAGATGAGGCTGAACGGATTCTTTAGGGATTGCTTATATTTCAAGTGCAATTATTTAAGAAGCTGTAAGCTTTCCGTTTTATTTTGTCATGAACTGAATGTTAGAAGAAAACTCATTTCTCAGGAGATACGGATGATTCTTTATTTCTAAACTTCCTGTGGTGTTTTCTTAATGATGCTATTAAATGATTAAGCTTTGCTTTTATAAATTAAATCACCAAAATGAAATCATTAAGGCTCTCTCAGTTTTATTAAGCATAGTTATTTGCCATCATGTGTAAATTCACTTAAGTAATCATCTACACTATCTGCTTTAAAATTGTGTTGGCAGCACGACGGGTAAAGGCAGTTCAGCATGGTGGATGGAGACACCCCCCTCTCCTCATTTCAGAAGGCTCAAAATACATTGATGAGAGCAAAGGATGTGTTTATATGAGGCAGGCAAAGCAATGCTAAGAGCTTAGTGAATGACAGATCATGCAGCATTGCACCCCAGACAGTCTCTGGTAGGCACTTACTCTACCTCTGGGGTTTACTGCTATGCAAATAGTAATGTGGGCCTGCACATAGGTGTAGCCTCTTCCCTTCCAGGTAACACAGAATTGGGGGCTCCACTGGGTCACATTAGTTAGCAAATTACTCTGTCTTCATTTTCCCTCCAGTCTCTTCCTTTCTCTGTTTCTCTTCTCTGCTTTCTGCTATTTGTTCTTGCCACATCTTAGTCTCTACTCTGCTGATGAATTAGTCTGCTGCTCAGGGAGAAAATTGATCTTCACTCTTACAGAAGTTGCAAGACAAGTTATGCTTAGTTCAGGCTGTGGTATTTTGCTAGCCCATGCTAGGATAAGAAATAGTTGGTACTAAGTATATAGACTCAAAGTGCAGCTGCAGAAACTAACCCAAAGAATCTATCTAGTATTTACATTTAAAGCCATTCCCTTTAGCTCTTAAAACCACTACACATTTTTAATGATGTTTTACCATGGAGGTTTTCTTTCTGGAAAGATTAAAGGAAGGAGGGATGGATGGGGATGGATGTTTAGTGACTTGGGAAGTAGTTTCAAAGTAGAGGAAAAACTGCATATTTCTGTTCTCTTGGACTGCAACCTGCAGATGTTGTAAGGATAGAAGTGGTGAGAGACTCATGTGATAACACAGACATCCCAAGTACTCTTCCACATGTGCCTAGGACAGGTAGGAATTATCCATGGTGAAGGTGTAGTATGCTCTACTGCAATGGGATAACTTGATTGTCTTCTCTTAAAGCCATCAAGGGCTGGACTCTTGCCCTGACTTCACAGGCTTTGTTGATGACTATTCCTTTTCTGGTCACTGGGGAGGGTGGAGATAATGGGGACACTTGGTAAAATAGAGTTTGGCATGTGGTCAGAAGACACAGGGAGAATGTGTCCCTAGAGCAATCAAACCTGTCTCAGCTGTGGCAAAGTTTGTGAGATTTATTTGTATATTTTTTAAACTTACTGAAATGGTGAAATATAAAAGGAGGGGAAAATAATTTTCCTCCTCCTGTTGCAAGCAGTGCTAATTACTATCCATTTTCAAACTTTAGCTAGCAAATATTCCCAAACTCCACCCTGCATGTGGTCACTTTAGCAGCTTCCTGGCAAATAACTGAATAAGTAAATATTTTTGATTGTTGACTTAAAATGTTTTCAAACAACTACTTGTAACTGATTCTCTGGAAACATTCCTGAGCTGAACATGTCAATTTACCTACATTTCCAATGGCAGAAGCTGATAAAAATTAAGTTGAAGTAATTTC
>NW_008668601.1:9103-15245 GCF_000695815.1 Acanthisitta chloris
GTAGGAGTTTCAAATTTATGGAGTGCAAGTATTTGTATCCTCAGATTGATTTTTCTGTGGCTTTTTCTTCCCTTGCTCATTAGTTTGACAAACCTGAGAGAAATTTTCAGAATAATTTGATACGGAGAAACCTGATTGTTTTTTGCTATTTCTGTTGAATCATTTTGTTAATCCTGGAGCCTCATCAGCTTAAGAATTTTCACCTGATTTTTGTCTGTTTTCCTTTTGAAAATTGCTTATTTACTCAGATTTCTCAGGAAGCCAAACATCCACAAATAAAGAAATAGTTCTCAGTTGATGGTAATGTTAATAAATAAAACCTAATTTGCATCATATTTATTTGGTGCTTAGATGCCATTAACACTTATCTGCTATAACTTTAAAATACCCTGAAATATATGAAGTGCTTTCAAATTTGATGTGGAAGCATGTTAAAACAAATGAAAGTCAGTAGTAAATCTAGGACAATATTATTACAAACCTGATGCAGATATCTCTGTTTGTAGAGAGGCCTTTCTGTCAGAATAGTTTGGGTTGAATTTTCAATGAAAGAATTTAAACTGTAGGAACAGTAAATTTTTTGACTTGACAGAAAACATTGTTATATAGACAAATAACTGGCATGCCAGTAAATAAATGGAATGCATTTTCCAAACATCAATAGATGCCTGAGCAAAAGCTATTTTAACAGGAACAGATTTTTTTTTGTGTGTGTGTGCATACAGTGGCTCCTGTATAGTGTTTGGAAAATGTACCCATATGTCTACTCACAAATAATGTTCACCTGTAAGGAAATGCACACCAGGTTTATGGATGCTATTGAGTATTCCCAGTCCTACCACTATGAATAATGATACTTACATGCCCTCAAACATGAAAAATGCTCATCTGAATGCACTGAAATCACCTGACACACAGATTGTTGACATTATATTTTAAAGAAGTATTCACAGGTGGAGTTGACAGTGTTATCCCAGCCATGTGCCAGTGGAAAAAAGAGTTTTGGGAACTTAACAGAAAACCAGTTATCAAGGTTAGCTAAACCTGGGAATTTGCTCCAAAGCATTCAGGGGAGAGCAGCAAGGCAGAAGATTTGGATTCCCCAGGGTGGGCAATTGCTCACTGCCTGTGAGACAGGCTGCAGGGCCTTAGGCAAAAAACTGTGCTGCCTCTTGCCTCTTTTACCCCATTTGTAAGAGCTGACTGGATATAATTATGTATCTGTTGCTTTAGAAGATAAATTAGTTCATATTTGCAAAGCAGGTGGAAGGAAGGGAAAAAAAAAAGAACAAGTTACTTCTGGTCTTTTCATTCCTCTTTTTACTAACTGCCCCTTGAAATTGCTTTCTTTTGCTAGTGGAAAATTAGACAATGCAAGCTGGTGTTTCTTCCTGACATACAATGTTCTTCTGAGCATTAAAACACTGTTGACCTTTTTAGCAAGGTTGACTGGGGTAAGCCAGAGTGATACAGGAGAGACAGTGGGACAGTTCTGCACCAGCTACAACAAGTAGTAATTTGGCTTGCTGTGCCTGCATCCAAATTTTGTCTGTGGATTTGAGCCCTGGATTGCATGTTGCTAGGCGGATACTATTTTCAAACGTTTAAGGAAAGCTTTTGAGTGTAATGTGCACTTCTCTCCTTCAACATTTAAAGACTGCAGCAGTGGGAGAGGCATGCGGCATATCTGTAAAAGCCTGAAAGCTGATGAAATCTCAGTTAGATCTGTTATCTCCCAATGCTTTAAAGGTCTTCAGCTGGGAGATTAAAGAACAAGGTTACTGTGACAATTTGTTTACACGCAGGGAGAGATTAAGATCTCGTTGAAAAGGAATAAAAATAACATCATCTTGAGCTGTCACAGCATGAAACCCATTGTAATCAACACTGGTCTGATTTCAGGGATAATTTAAGACCAATTTATTATCTTAATTAAAAAAAAGAAGAAGGGAGAATTAGTGTTTCAGAAGCCAGTTGGACTGCTATACGACGATGCCTCTGGAGTATCTACATTTTACACAGTTAGAAACTTTAAAGGTGTTCTGAAAGGGAAGCCAAAAGCAGATGATACAAACATTTCAGTCTGTTTTAATAAACATTGGATTAATTATGCAGTTAAACACAGAAAAACAACCCCAAAAATTCCTGAGCACACTAAAAACATGAACACAGAAGGTATCTCTTCTCAAAGTCTGCTCTAATCCTGAATCAAGCAGGTGAAAATGTAATAAGCACATATATAGAATCTCCTTGATTATGTTTCATGCATATATTTTAGCTGTTTAGCTACAATAATAAGATCACACTGAATATTCCTCATAACTGCTGTTCCTGAAATTTAAAATCCCCTAGTTTCCAGTTTCCAAATAAATGCACAAGCAACTTAGAGTTCAGAGAAGGGCTTGCTGTATTTCACAGGCACTAGATATCAACCACTACTAAAAAAAAATGGGCTATTTTTGCTTTCTAATTTGTATAAAATAGAAAAATCCATAGCTCTCCAAATAAAATGGAGAAAAAAAAGAAGACTAAATGGATTTGCCTGGCCTGTTTTTGTGGTGCTTTTGCACTTGTTTTAAGCAAACATTCATATGGTTATTTCTATCTTGCATGCTCGCAAAAAGCAACTTTAAATTTGTTTTTCATGATGGTTCACCCTTGGAAGCTGATGATACCAGTTGCTATATGCTCACCCAGCTGGTGGAAGAAGATCAGGTGACTCAGACGACAGAGCTCCTGGCACAAATAACAAATGTTAAAAGCAACTAGGAAAAAAAAAAAAAAAGGAAATTTATTGCAAGTGTATCTTTTAAGCAGAATTTGAATCAAATCTGGCAAACTGAAACAGTGTTTTCAGACATCTCCCTTGGAGAAAGAGGTGGGATGGGACAGATGAATTACTCACTGCAGTTTTCCCAACTCTCATATTTCCTCAGGTCTAACCCACTGGACCACCCTTGGAGGTTTTGTGAACCATTCCAAGGCTCTGAAGCAGACTCAGACATGAGTTAAATAGAAAGCTGAATCCAGGAGCACCACAGCCAGATAAAGGGGTTAGCTGATGAATTCTCACCTAGATACAAAATAAGGAGGACTCGAGGTGGTTTTGGGTGGGAATCTGCTTGATCCCACTGCACATAGGCAGACTATCATGTCTTCTTCCAAAGATAAATACTTTATAGCAAACTGCTCCAGTGTTTTACTACCCATAACTAATAAGTTTTACCTAGGGAATGTTTCAGATGCCCAAACACATCTCCGGTGCCATTCAAAATCTCATATGGTATTTTACCAAGTATAGAGCCTCATCTCAAGGGTAGAAGCCTCCTGGGGGTCCCTTATTATATTTGACAGACTGCCTTGGATATCCTTGGATCCCTAAATTGATATGCACCTGAATTCCTCCCCCCAGCCTGAATCCTTCTTGCTGTAAAGTGGACACTTTGCTTTGTGCCCTAGCCAGGAGGGCTCTGGAGGGTAGATTATTTCCTTGTTTCATCTTTTTTATTCCTGAAAACCCTCAGTTAAAACAATTGTGTTCATTCAGTCTCTTTTTTCAAAGGCCAAATTCCCCAGAGTTCTGCTCTCTCTCTAAATCTGTCCCCAGCCATCACACTGCATGGGCTGGAACTCACCCAGGAGTCTGGCAGGCAATACTCCTACTTATACATGCTAATGTCATGATTGCTTTGTCCAAAACATCATAACAGTGTTCCCTTCTCTTTAACTTGAGATCTGCTCATCTCTTCATGACCTTTAATGAGGAATCACCACCTTGCTAGGATCACTCTGCATTCCTGTACCTTATTCCTACTCAGACTTGGACTCTGAAATTGCCCATAGGAACTAGGAACTATCAAGATCTCTGAATTTCTCTCCTTCCTTTCAATGAGCTTGCTGCCCTCCCCAGCTTGGTGTGCTCTGAACAGTTAATACACATATACTTTATTTGACCAACTTTAATGAACATGGTCTGAAGACAGAGCCCAAGGGAGCCTGCTTGGTATCACTTTCCATTTAGACCCCTGATACCTCTGCAATCCCTATGGTTCTGATATTCTGCATGGTCCTTTCATCCACTTGCCCCACTCAGAGGGTAATTCTCCTGGAGATTTGGGATGTGGTGTAAAGGCACAGATTTCAAAGCCACATGTCATTTTACCCCAGCAGAGGATCTGACTGTTTATTTCCCCTTTCCCATTGAATTCTTTTGTCCTGGTGCCCTGTGTATAAAGGCAATATGAATAACCCTGAGCCATGTGGAGGGGGAGGTTTCTGTGACTCACACTACCATGCTTTTTTGTTCCTCCTTTGGTGCTGTATTGCCTAGTGCATGTCCTCACTCCTGGCTCTCACCACAAAAGGCAGGAACAATCAACCAAACCTCTGAGTGAGTAATCTGCTCACAAAGAGCTCTTTGAGCTCACAAAGTAGTTGCAGGAGGAAACGTCCCACTGGGGAACCAGGTGGACAGCAAACATTCGCTTTCCATTACAAATGAGTTCAAGGGAAATGGAATCACCCCAGCATGGGATGCCAAATCCGTATCCAAAGCTGCTTCCCACCATCCAAGCTAAACATACTTCCCTTTCTCTTCCTCCCCATCTCCCCTCCTTGTTTACAAACACGTTTACAAGTACTTGATAGGTGACCTTATTTACTTAGTAACCTGTGGATTCATTTATCTTGAAATTAGCAGGTAATGAACTGGAAACCCTCAACAACCCTCCCACTAATTAACATGATAATAAGATTGTTTTGCTACAGAGGTACAATTAGCATGTATGAGCTAGAGGGGGAGAAAGATCAATAAAATGTCTGAAGGGTACTAGGAACCAGTCTCAAGAAGAGAACAAAAGAAAAGAGCTTTATGGGGTTACAACAGCAGCAACAACTTGCAGGCCTGGTGCTTTAAAGACATCCAGAGTAGTGGTCCTCTTTCCATTAGATTGCCTGCAAGTAGGCTGGGAGGAGCTACCTATATCCTATACTTCTTACCATTCAGAATAGATTAAGGATGTATGAAGAGTATTCTAGCCAAGAGGTTAAAACATGTGGAGGGAAAAAAAATGAAGGTTGGGAAAAACCCAAATCATATATAGGGCATCTGTCCATAAAGCAACACAGGTGTTAGATGGTGAAAAGGAATGATGTAGAGTCATTTACTGCCCATAATCTTGCAAGGGCTCCAGCATGTTGTGTTGAGAAACCCCTCTCTGCTGTTCAATTGACTTTAAGGAGATTACGTGAGTAAGTAATGCTTAAACATAAATCTTTGCAGGATCATGACTTTACATAGGGAACTGAATGGGAAATGGCAAGAAAAATATTGCACAACAGTTTTAATAGGCTCTCTTGGTTAAGTCAGATCAGTTTGACTGAAGGGAGTTAGGGAGAACTCACATGTGAGGGTGATGTGCAGCTGAAGAGAGCTAACTTTGCCAGACAGGCATGTCTGTCTCTTAAAAATCCCTCCTTACATGAGAGAAAACTGCACCAATGCATGACTGTTTTTCCACAGAGCAAGAAATATGGAGGAAATGGGAAGATTTTTCTGTCTGTCCTCTATTCATAGTTTCTCTCTACTAATGTATTTCCATCTACATGGACTGGATCCAATGCATATGTGTGTGTGTTGAATGGAGAGGAGAGATATACAGCTGAGATATGTGACATGGATAGGCTCAAACACGGCATAGGAATTAGTGGGCTAATGGGGAGGAAAGGGTATAAGGCTACAGACTTGTTAGAACCTCTGTATTCTGCGAGTAAATCTGTAGGAGTAAACTGATATGTGAGTGAATCCATGCCTAATTATTAAAAATAAAGTACAGCACTCTATCACTTGGTGCACTGTCTGATGCTGAGTTAAAGAGTCAGCAACCTGTACTACTGCACTTTTATCCAGATATTGCTGGACAAATTAAGAACTCTGACTTTCAGCTTGGAGGAGATTGGTTTAAACCTGTTCAGGTCTTAGTAAAGCTCAGTAGGCTTCTTGAAATTTTTATAAGTTCCCATAAGTATTGGCTCCTCTACACAAAACCATATTTTGCCCCAGATGACTTGGGAAATGAGATCATTCACAGTTGCTTGACGTAAATGGTAGGTGCTGAAGGCTCAAATCTGGCCCCAAGCTCTT
>NW_008668601.1:15268-20282 GCF_000695815.1 Acanthisitta chloris
CCATCTGTACTGACGCCTTCTGTCACCTCCCAAACTTTACATTGCACAGCACATTTCAGCTCAGAAACTGCTGAGGATTTGGGGATAGTCTTGTGTCTGGAATATGAGTCTTCAGGTACCACTGATGACAACTGTGAATATTTTACCATGCATCTGATTTTCAAATGAATGTTCAGTCATTTGAGCTCACAGAATATTGTCTCGTGGCATTCTTTAGAGTGTGAAAGAGGAAGGAAAACTATTAATTACTTTTGATTGACATTTTCCATTTGTGTGTGTGTGTGTAGGGGTGCATTTTTTTCAGAGAACCTCAGGTTTGAATTGGGTAAACTGACACCTTGCAATCTGATCTGACAGCCTTGCTTTGTGTGGGAGTTTGTACGACTCCAAAATTTCAGCTGTGAGACTTTCTGCGTGAGCAGTCATTTTATTAGAAGTTTTGACACCTCTCCTAGCAGGGATCAGTGCCCGCTGTGTGAACGGAAACACCAAAAAGAGCATTGTGTAACGCAGAGTGGGAAGGGAATAAAAGAAGTTCTGTACCCAACAGCTGAAATTAGCTCAGATAAAGATCTTTGAAGACCTTACCTCACAGTAATAATAGTGGGACACTGTGGCCATCCCACTGTAATTATTGTCACGGATTTATATTCTAGTTTAAAAATCGTAGGTACCCACAGAGTTTGGTTGGATTTTGTTTCTCTCTTTGAATCTGCCTGTTTTCTGTTATTTTTGGGTTTAACTGTTTCTGATTTCCTCTTGTAAGAGGGCAGCAGCTTGTCTTGTTTGTTCCAACTTCATGGCTTGAAATTTGCAACAGATTTGTTGGTGCCAGGCTCTGGAACACTTGTGTGTACCTGTAGGGGAACACCAGCTACCTCATGTGGTCCAGAGCTCATCTGTGCTATGGATTGTGTCCATCTCTGCTGCCATTGATGGGACTGAGGGAAGGGGAGTGCTGAACAGGCACTCTTTAGTACACAGTTTTGCATTTCTGAAATAAAGAAATCCTAGCAGGACTTACCAGAATTGTCCTGCCTCCATGTGGGTTGCAGCTGGGTAAAGGGAGGTGGTCAAGTGAAAAATACATTAATCAGGGACCTATTGCAGTAAGCAATATGAAACACAGGGATCTGGATTGGGAGAAGTGCACAGAGGCTGCACCTCGGAGGACTGATCCAGTCCTGAGTGTAATGCACAGACAGCCCCTGCAAAGCCTGTCTGCTGTTTTTACTTTGTCCCTGTTAGCTAAAAGGTTGTTTTTGTGTTTGCCTGAACATGATCTTGTGTGGGAAAGTCATGAGTATAAGTTACATCTGAAATTTCCTGTCTTTGTATCACGTGCCTGCCATACCCTTCCCATTAACTGAGGGCTTCTTGGACAATTTTGGACTAGGGAAATGGAAAACAAACCCTGATCCCTTGTAGAAACTAGGATGAGGGGAGAAAGCAGGCTGATTTTTTTTTTTTTTGTGCTCCCACTCACCTGCCCTCAGCTAGGTTGATAAATACCTGTGAAGCATTTGCTAGAAAAGTTCATTGTAATGAGCAATCCTTCTGGCCTAGATTTGTATCTTCCTTGAGAATAGGTGTAATTTTAGATCTGCTTTGCAAGCTTTTTTTTTCTTTTCCCCCTTTTCTTTCCAATACTCCTCAGTACAATAGGAATCTTGTCCCATGGTGTGAAGCCCCTGCAGAGTTATAAAATTGTGTCACCTTCCCTGCCTCCCTTATAAGTTACTCTAAGTGACACTATTAAAAAGAAAAACCACAGGATCTCCTGGGATCAAAACAATGTCCTGTTGTTATCTTAACACCACTCCGTTTGGCTTTTTTGGCTTCTACCTTTCATTTCCTACAGCTCTATGCAAGCAGAGCTTGCCTTGCATTGTGCTCCATTCCATGCATGCATTTTCTCAGAGAAGATGCTTTTATTTCTGAAGGATATGCTGGGTGGCCAGAGGTTTCAGATTTCTTCAGCAGGGATTCATCTCTTCCAGGAAGGGGGAGGTCAGAGTGAGCAGGCCAGCAAAGAAACTTTCATCTCTGTGCAAGAAGGGAGGAGAGACTTAGATGCTCATCACTTCCTCAGATGAAGATTTAAGCTCAAGTATTAACTAATAAACTCCCTATCCCGTAGGAGTTGAGACACGGGGTGTGGGGGAGGGAATGGATTGAACATGTGTGAGATTCCCACTTTGAGCAGGAGTTTTGGTGGCCTGGAAAATGTAATGTGTTTTTCCTTGCAGATGCTCTGGAGTGTGACTCACAAGCCTTTGCAGCTCAGACAGTTTTGCAGAATGAGCTACCAGCAACCTCTTTGTCCTTCAAGTGATATCATTGAATAAGCTCAAGGTAACTCATACCTCAGAGCAATCTGCCATTGTCAGTGAGTGGCTACAATTGGTGTTTTCACACTTGTTTCCCATCTGTTAACAGCAACAGAAGTTACCTAGGCAGGAACAGGTTTATCACTGTGTAAAAGCTCAGGTTCAGAATACATCTACATGTTACACACCCCTAAGTCTATTTGAATGTGCGATGTGTCCAGTTGCATTTTCTATGTTACACATTTCTGCAATGTGATTTTATTTGTAACTCGAAGATCCTACTATTATATACTATTATAACTTGAGGATGAAACTCTTCATAATGCTACCTTGCACTTATTGTTTTTGACCCAAAAGCCCACAAAGTGCCTGACAAATGCTAAATGGTTTTAGCAGAGACCCTGGAGGTCATTAATTATAGTTATATCCATTTTACACACATGCTAAGTGAGGGTTTCAGCAGTTTGTACTAGAGCATGCAGTGACTTGGTACAGTGAGTAGAATGAAGTAGAGAAAAGCCTCAAAGTTTTCTGCCATTTTACAAAACCTCCCTATGAACAATCTAATATCAGCCTTTCAGCTCATGCACTTGGGCACTGGGCATGGAGCAAAGCATCAATTTTCTTGGGAGAGACCTACGATTATATAGCCATCAGTCTGTCAGCATCCTAAGGCTGTGTTGTCCCATGACACAGAACTGCCCTAGACTGAAAGAAGGCATTCCCACCTTGGCTCTTGATCCCACCCTGCATTGCATGTCCAGCACTCCTCTTTTTGAGAGGTATGCACTGAGTTGTGGTCAGGAGCACCTGCAAAACTTACATGCTAAAGGGTCTTTGAAATGAGATGATGAAACAACCTCAGCACTATTTGCACTTTGGGTTGTGGCTTTTAGTCCTTCTGCAAGGAGAAGAGCTGTAAAAAGGCAACATCCCTCATGTTCACAGAATCATAGAATGAGTTTGGGTTGGAAGGGACCTTAAAGATCATCCCATTCCAACCCCTGTGCTGTGGGCAGGGACATCTGCTAGACCAGGTTGCTCCAAACCCTGTCCAACCTAGCCTTGAACACTTTCATAGATGGGGCATCCACATCTTCTCTGGGCAACCTATTCCAGTGTCTCACCACTCTCTGAGTAAAGAAATTCTTCCTAACATCTTATCTAAATCTGTCCTTTCTTAGCTTAAAACCATTCCCCTTTGTTCTAACACAGTCTGCCCATGTAAAATGTTGCTTTGCCTCTTTTTTTTTAAATCTTTTAAGTACTGGAAGTCTGCAATGAGGTCTTCCCAGAGCCACCTTTTCTCCATGATGAATAACTACATCTTTTTGCCTGGTGTGCTGTCTAGCCACCCTGGGAAGTGATACTAGAAAAAGCAATGATCTGAAGAAGAGTATGTTGCAGGCAATCTCATCTCTACTTGTTAAAGACAGTTTTAGATGCTTAATTTCCAGTGGTCACTTTCAGCACTGGAAGTTGTTGCTTTCAATGTGCAGTTCATAGTTCTTGACTGGAGATCACCAGGTCAGGCTTTCCAACAGCCAAGGCAGAGAGGTGAGCACAATCTGGCCTCTTGACTTTACACAAAGATCTATTGTGATATGCATCCCTACCATTGTCCCCTTTACCTTTGTGTGACATTTCTGAATGCTGAATGACATTTCTGAAGCTTTGAGAGTACTTTTTTATTTTTTTTGTGTTGTTGTTTATTTTAATTAAACATGACTAAACAATGATTCTCTGGGTGGGAATCATTCTTCCTAATAACCACAGTGAGCATGCTAACTATACTGAAAATAAATCTTGTCTCTGACTAGTTAAAAATTGCAGTGATTTGTTGATGCTTTTTACCTGTCACTAGTAAGATATAAATATAAATAAGTAGAATTACATTTAAAATATCCATCACTTCACATATGGAGAGTGGCAATGAGTGGGCTGTAATAATAAAATATACTTTATAAGTGTCATAATCATTCAGACACCAGGAACTCATAAGCCACAGATCTGACATTCAGATGATGAATTGTGATTTTGTTTTAAAAGCCAGACATGTCAACTCCATGTGCATATTGGGAATTGTAGTTCAAGTGACCTCTGCTAAAATGCTGACCCTAACAATGACTTTGTTTTACATTTCCCAGAAACTTTTTAAGTAGGTGTGATACTTTCCAAATGTGGTTGTTGCACTAATACTTATATAAAGTAATTTAAAATGTATTTGACACCTTTGTTGTGCTCATATATTATATGGCACAGAAAATGAGATTCAGTGAATGGCTTAAAATTAGTTCTGTTTTGGGATTTTGGTAACATCATAAACCCCCTGAGATTCACCTGTGTGACATATGATATCACTGATAAGATGTTATTCTTCTAAAACTCTACAGTTCATCCACTCTTGCATGCAATAAATAAATACATTAGATATACATACAGATGAGTGTTTCTACTGGTACATACGAAAGTGGATTAGAAAACACTCAAGGGAGATTCCATGCACTGTAGGGATCTTAAAGCTGATGGAGGAAGGTTGATTCAGTGGACTTTAGAGACCTGGATTCTGCTTCCTTTTCTGCTGCAAGTTCCTCCCGTGTGACCTTGGACATGCCATTTAAATCCAAATCCTAAATGTATTTAGTCTCCTGATTCCTCTTGAGATGCCTGATTCATGCTGATTT
>NW_008668601.1:20304-40073 GCF_000695815.1 Acanthisitta chloris
TCTAAAAAGGAGCACTAAAATCCTTGGAAGATCAGGGTTAAGTTTCTCTGGGCTTCAGTTCGCCACTTTTAAGATGGAGATACTGCTATTTCACAGGGACTTTGCTTGGGTGAGAGCATAAAGGATCATAAGGCAGCATGGTCCTGGGAGCTGTACAAATGTGTGAAGTGCTGTCTCTGATTCCCTGTGAATAGCTGCATGCACTATATAGGCACTAAAATCCTTGGAAGATCAGGGTTAAGTTTCTCTGGGCTTCAGTTCGCCACTTTTAAGATGGAGATACTGCTATTTCACAGGGACTTTGCTTGGGTGAGAGCATAAAGGATCATAAGGCAGCATGGTCCTGGGAGCTGTACAAATGTGTGAAGTGCTGTCTCTGATTCCCTGTGAATAGCTGCATGCACTATATAGATGTAATTATAGTCATATCGAATGAAAACACAATTAAGTTCCAGAATTGGAGCTGATTGGCATAACAAAGCTGAGATTTACTGCTTCCTTCACCAGACCAGCACAGGTTCTAACACAAATCATGCCTCTTAGCCTTCAATTTGATAAACTTTCAGCTATTTTGACATGTAGAGCCAACTGCAGCCTACTCCATCCTGACAAAAAGAGCCTAACAAATGGATTTTCAGTCACCCACTGAACAGAGCTAGATGACAGATCTACATGAAATCCTTTTTGGAGGGAAGGCAGCCTTTTAACTTGATTGATGAAATTATATCTAAATCTGGTAGATTTGGGACTTCAAAGGCATTTTTGCCTACTTAGGGCATCCCAGATGAAGGGAGTATGCTATTTGTACCAAACTCCCATGCTCAAGTGGTTTGCAAATTGACCCCTTTGTAATAGGTTAAAGGTTCCGCGCTAGATAACGGTGGTTCATTTTGATTAATTATGTCAGGGAATTAATGTATGATTACTAACTTTTAGCAGACCCTGCTCTTTCTGACCTCGAGCTGCTTGTTTGTGTGGCTGGTTGTAATTTTCGACCAATGGGTTACGAGAGGTCACTGTGTGGTCAGCATATTTTAAACAAAGAAAAGGGAGGTGGGGAAGGGGGAGAGCACAGAAACAGCAATCTCAGATCAGAGTGGGTGGACTACAGTTTACTGGCCTGACAGGGGAGATTTGTTGAGTGTTTTAACAGTAGATTTTTATACATTTACCCTTTCCAATAAAATATTCTTCTGAAGAGCTAAGAGAGTGGCCTGGAAAGATGTTGGGAGGATAATTTAACAGTTGAATGTTAAGCCCATAATTGCACTTCATACTGGTTTCAATAGTAGAGAACCTTGTTAAAAAATAAATTGGGCAGTGTTGTATTTAGCACTTGGATTGGCTGAGAGCAAGGCTGAAAGCTTCTGATTAAGCCAATGCCTGGGAAATACTGCCTACAAATTTCTTAACCAATCACCAAAGAGGTAGCAAAGGTTGATAAAACAAGGTTTTGTGGGGATTTAGCTCCATTTCATATTTTAAACCCTTGGGTAAGTATGTGAAGCCATCTGAGAGCTTCTAAAGACTAGAAAGGAAATATGTGAAACCCAAAGCTGTACAAACCTCTGCCCACTGAATCAACTGTATTCTCTGTGTTCAATATGGTATTAAACAGAATTGTTCATGCTGAAAGAGAAGACTTTGCCTAGGTCTTCACAGGACACTGGCTGTGCTATGAAAATCATGGTACAGTACTGTGTAGGTAGAGGGACTAGGAATCAGGAGCCTTAAATTCCTCCAGTCCTTGCACAAGGGTGTAGTCTGATTCTGGCAGGGATCTTGAAACAGAGAGATCTAAGAACATATTTTAAAAGCAAATAAAGTAGAACTTGAGGTTGAGGGATGCTACATGCTGAGAGCCATTTAACCAGGGATGTTTATCACTTCTGAAAATCAAGTAATACTTAATGCAGGGCCTAAATATACAGAGAATTAAGTAACCATCCACAAATGTAAACCCCAAATTGATATTATCTTATCTGGGCCTCACTCTTGTGCTAAAAATGTGTCTAAAAAGTCTACCTTGTTTATAGGAACACCAAGAGGCTTAATTCATTCATGTTAGCACTGTGCTTTATGGTCCTTAGATGAAAGGCACTACTGATGCTTAAAGAATGATTATTATTGTAATACTCATTCTAAGAACAATAGGCACATTTGTTCTATTTTCCACTGAGTCCCTTCAAACACCAGGGTGTCCAATTAAGAAGAAGGACTAGGAATTTGATGAAACTTTTTCAGTTGGCTTTGGAAACTCCAGTTTTGCTCTACTCTTGGTTGTACCCCTTTGCCTATGTGGGGTTGGCTTTGGATCTCCTTAATTTTGTTATTCCTTGAAAGATGTGTTCTTGCCAAACTATCTTTTGCATTTTAAGTGAGAACACTAGAAAAACTTTTGTAAGAGGAAAAATGGATTTTATCTGAGCAAAAATATGTGGCAGAAGTCAGGCCAGGAAAGAGCACTTAGAGCTAAAAAGATGTGAAATCTGCAGAGAGGAATAATTTGAAGGGAAAAAAAGCGACCAGAAATGTAAGGACAGTGAATATGATGAGAAGACTGTATGGACATAGAGATAGCAGTGGTGTCAAAGAAACAGAAAAAGTGAAGAAAAGAGTAAAAGAAATATTTGGAGTTTTATATATACATATAAACCTGTGTGCATATGTGTTATGGTTTGCTAAAATTGCCTGGGCCTTCTGAAAATCACCTCATATAAAAGAAAGACAGGCAACAAGATTTAAGATTTGTTTTAGTGGCACTGGTAAAAGCAAATCTTAGACAGGACTGAAGGCTGAGCTCTTATAATCAGTTGGCACAGGGCTGATCCTTGCTGATTGCCCTGCAGCTTTTTCAAGCCAACCCACGCTAAGTGTAATTCAAACTAGTGTCTTCTGCCACTTAGTATAAAAAAGAAAGACTTGTGTCAGGCTGATAAATTCCTGAATCCAGTGTCCTGTTCACAGTGGGAGCAAAGAACTGATACTTTAGGCTTCCTGATCCAGCTCCATGAGTGTCAACCAGAAATTCAGTTTCCTGGTCCCTGCTTTGACTATTAGACACAATTGCCTCTTGAGCTCTTCATTTAATGGAAAGTCTCACAGCTGCTGTCAGAGCATGGATGTCACTATTATTTACTTATTTAGTCATTTTACAGTAGTGTTGGGGACCTCAGGCAGGTCATTGTACACACATTTAATAAACGACAATCCTGCCTCAAATGATTTACAATCAAAGCTGTTGATTCAGGGAATTAACATATGTGCTCTTCCAGTAAGCACAAAAGCACATGCTAACTTGCTGTCATACATGAGATAAAAACTTCCTTCGGTGCTATCCAGAATTAGATACCCAGCTGAAAACATAACAAGTTGTGGGAAAATAAAGGCAGGGAAGTAAGGATTTCAGGATGTGCTAACAGTGTGGGAACACTTTGAACTGGGTTTTATAAGAAAATGAGATTTATGCAATCATGTTGTCTATCTACCAGTAATAACTCTTAAAACTGGACAATGTTAACCACCCTTGGCAGAAGGATGGGCAGTGCTGGGTTAACCATATGTCTGTGGGCACAAAGTCCTCAGTTTCTCCAGTTCCCAAAATGCATCTAGTGCTGGAGTTTACATGTACCCAGCTGGCTGGAACTGCTCATGGTGAAACAGTGGGGTAAAACAACATAGGCACAACCATGCTTTTAGCCACATGAGAACCTACACAGCAGAAAGGTCAAATATCAGGTTTTAGAAGTTCTACTTCCTGTGGAACCTCTGGCTTATTTGTTCTTGAGCTTAAGGGAGTGAATTTCTCAGCCTTTTGAACGTGAAGGGAATTTGGTGTTGCTTCCTATGGAGCAAGGATCATACCCCACTACACAGCCTGTAGGGACAGAAAATATTTGTTTCCTTAGCTACCAGGGGAAAACAAAGCAGATTAGAAGCAACAATCTTTGGGTCTGGCAAAGAATATGCCAGGTATTAGTTGCTTTTTACATGTTTGTACATTAGAGACTTGCATTTTCATGCTTTTGTGTGTGCTCAGGTTTTGGTGCTTGCACATGCTTTGATTAAAGACCAACTGAACAATGCTTTTTAATTTAATGATCTTAATAAGCACGTGGGGGAAGTGTCTTTACTGTATAGACACAAACAATGCTACATGCTTCAACATGGAACATAATTAGGGTGTGCAGTAAAATAAAGAGGTGAGGGGGAAGGGGACATTTTTTAAAAAATGAGAACAGAGGTGACTTCCAACAAAACTTCAAAACCAGCTTGGCTAACAATGAACATAGCCCCATTCTTTTTAATCATCAACAAAATCTATCACACATGTTCTTTCAAGTAAAGTTTATTAGAAAGAAATTGCTACTAGAGAACCACATGTGAGCTCTGACTTGGCAAGGTCAGGCCAGGGCAATAAACCCTTGAACTTTACAAATATGCAAAGCTGACATAAATAACAAATTAAACCCAGCCAGGTGTAGAGCTGCAGTGAGCTGCTTGCCAGAAAGATTCAAACTCTGGCCAGCATGACCTCTGTGAGCTTGTGTGGAAAGCAGGGGCTTATCTCCTCGGCTTGTTGTCCATTAGGGTTCATACCTGTGGGCTCAGGTCACCTTCTTCTCATTAGCTTAGAAAAATTATATCACTTCATTAGAGGTGTTTGTTCAGCTTCTGAGTGTCCTCAGGCATTTGGATGTGTTTCTGCAAGAATGCTGATTTAGTCAGTTGGAGACTGGGAGTTTTGGGTCCGCTTTGAGGGATAAGTCCAGGATCAACTTGCAAAGGAGAGTGTGGAGATTCCTCTACTGTAGGATTTGGTGAGGTAGGATGAGGAAGAGAAGACTGGGTTTTTTGACCACTATATAGGATGACATATACCTGGAGACCTGGAAATTAATAAACAGAAATGTACCATAAGCAGCCTGACTGGTCCTTTTGAGCCCTCTGAGAGCTGCTGCTCATGTAGCTCACAGATTTACGCATCACTTGATAGCTATTTTCCAAGAGGTGCTTTACAAAAAGGAGCATATTCTTGCACCAATTTTAACCATATCAGTTGCATATTCTCTGTGTAATCAGGACTTCATTAGAAGAGTAATTGTCACTGCAATCAATCACTGTATCATTCTGAGCATCACTGACAGATTTCCAGAGGCATTCAGCTGTGGATACACCATCTCAGTGGGATTTTCAAATGTTTCTTAAGCGCATTAAGCACCTAACTTCCACTGAATGCTCAAGGGGTTTTTAAAATCCCACTATGTGTCTCTCTACATCTTGCCCTTAAACAAGTGCTTAATTTTAAGTGCAGGTAGTTTCGTTGATGTGTATAGTACTACTTGTGTGGTTAAACATGTGCTTAAATGTGCAGTTAAACCATGGCCGTAATGGATGGGGGAAGAATTTGGTGCAAACATACAATGCTTTAAATATAAATATTTCACTGTTGCACCTTAATTTTTGGATACTGGTTTGAGGCAGAAGCAATAAAAAAAGAAATGTCTCTTCAGACTTGAAAATTGAGGAAATTTGCTCTGAGAATCACAAAAAGGGAATAATACGGCACGCTGGGGCATGATGTTCTACAGAATCCCTTTGCAAGTGTAACCAGACTTTATAATCTTTGCTGTGAGAATTGCTTTGCCTATTTTTTAAATGCCAAGACAGACCTCTTACAAAAGCTCTCACCCTGAGAGGCAATACTGTGTAGTGACTACTGAGCTGTTCTCTCCTCTTGAGCAACGTGTTTCACCTCTCTGTGCTTCTATTTTCCCTCCCACTGTCTTTGCTATTTATATTATAAGAACTCTGGGGCAGTGATGGTCTCTGTGTTTGCATAGCTCTCTCCATAATGGTGTTGTCTCTCTGCTGGGATCACTCAGTGCTGTCGTTAGTAAAATCTAGTGACTTTCTTGCACAATAAAAAAACCCTGTAGGAATAAAAAATTGGAAAAAAATCCCAACTCTTGCTCTAAGTTACTTCATGTTTTAGTTTTGCCTCTGAGTCACAGGTTAGGGCTCTTCAACATGTGAGGTTTATATAGACTTGCTAAAGAGATCTCTCCTGATAAATGGGTTGGATGCTTTTTATAGAATTCTCCACTGGGTCCACTCCATCATAATGAAGCTTCAACACAGGCTTCCACAGAGCTCCAAGAGAGAAATCCAGGAAGGAGAAAGTGAAGGGAGATTGGGTGAGTTTACACTATGTGTTAAGTGGAAGAGCTGCAAAGAGGTTGGGAGACTTGTCATGACATGCAATTAAAGGCTCCTCTGGGAGTGTCTGTATAAACTCTACACATAGCAGAAAGAAAACAGACAGCTGACAGTTGTACTGTGAAGTCTTAGAAGAATATACAGTGTTCACTGCTGACACTCAAAGGCAATTTTGCTGAGTTCTGTGAAGTATAAACACTTTTACTTAAAGTTAGGGACAATTCCTGTCAAAGAGCTTGAATTTCTGATCTAGCTGTTATGAGTTATCTTCCAGGAACCTCTCTTGAACTGAAGCTGACACACACTTTGTTTGTTTTAATTATGTTTCCATTTGATGAAGGCCCTTGGTAGTGCTCCTTTGCCTTTGTTATTGATTGTCGCTGGAGCATGTGACAGGCATCCCACCCTCCCAGTGTCCCATTCAGAGCACATCCTGGGACCCTTGGGTCAGACTTTTTTGTTCTGCATCTCTTGGATTTTCTAGCAGTGGTGTGTGTGCATGTGTGACAGATCCAGAAATGCAAATGGGGAGATATAGGGAAAGGACAAGTTCTGCAAGAACTTTAAGCACCAGGTAGCAAATAAATCTTGTCTGGAAGGACCAAGACCTCAAGTAGCTTGAGAACTGTGCTGATGGTTGAGGCTGCTGATTGGGAGAGAAAGGATAAGAGGAAACCTCTGATCTACCAACTCCTTCAGCCTCCTTTTTCTTTATAGTGCCTGAATAAGGACCAGAGTTGGTTTGAGGTTGAGTGACTGCTTGGTATATTTAATTAGAAGGAAATCTCTGCAGGTCTGTAGTGGAAATTGTGGTTAAAGTGAAAACCAGCTTGTCATAGTCAGTCTAACAGCCATCAGGCTCATTCAAGCAAGAGCTTTGGGTTTCTCTTAGTGATCTAGGATAGGTCCTCAAGCAACAGGCTGTTGGCTGATTTGGTCAGGGCCAACATTGCATATAACACTTCAGTGGGTCAGACTGCAAGGTGGCTTCTATTTACTCCAAGAAGTTCTCCATTCCATGTCAGGGAGACTGGAGTTGTCCTGCAGTTACAAGAACTAAAGGAAGGAAGGCACCAGGCCAAGAAGTAGAGGGCAAAATCATCTTTTCTTTGACTTCTTTCAGCATTCCATGTGCAGGTCCCTAATAAAAAAGAAGGAAGACATAGAGAACCCGAACGTCATTCACATCATCAGAGACATTATCACTAAATATTTTGGCTATGTATTTTTGGGAGGGGTTGACTTTACTATACAAAGGCCTTAGAAGTCCCATAGGAGAAACTTATTCCTTTCTAAATATAGAGGAATGGCAAATGAGGAGCAAACAACTTGGAATCCACCGGAGAATTTAGAGTGCAAATTTAATTTATATGAGAAGACTGTGGTGGTGGGAAATATAGAAAACTCTAAGTTTTGATGGTTGGACCAGGCTCAGAGCCTAAAGGCATATATCACTGAAGGGTATTAAATATTTAAAAGAAGGTTTATTTAGAATCCTCAAAACTGACAGAATCTTAAATACAAGATCATATGGCAAGAAAGCTCAACATCACTCTTGTCAGGGTGAATTAACTGTGGTGTATAGCCTTGTATAAATAAGCAGCGATGGATATTCCCAGCTTCATTTAAAGTCCTGAAAACCAAAATTATCTCCATTCAGAAATAAAAAAGAATAAGGCCAAGACAGGAAGAAAGAGGACAGAACCAAATCTTCTGAGCAATTTTACCAAGACATACTTCTTGGATAACTCCTCGATTATTTTAGCAGCAGAATACAGAAGTATTGTATTTCCAGGGTCCATTGTTTATTGCCCAGTATAACTTGCATTAGTTGGAATGAATGACTTTTATAATGCATTTCATGTGACCATTTTTCAGTTAAATCTTTCCCTTCTAGGTGTCTCTTTGAACTTTTGGGGAAGTGCTCCTCCTCAGGGGAGGAAGTTGCTATTATTATTGTAAGGAGATTCAGCCAAGCTGTACCTGAGAGCCTTATTGAGAGTATTCATCTGTGTCTTTCTTTTTTAATCCTTCTCACTATTGCACCCCATACTGCCTCAAAAAACAGCTCCCCTTGCTTAGACTGCTGAAATTTGTCACCTGACAGAAAGTAGTTTGGCCCAGTAAATTATAATGAATGCCAGTGCATTGGTCATGCTGGTGTAAAGGACATGGGGCTCCCCCCCAAGAAATGGTAGACATTGGAAAGGAGCCTTGGCCAAGAGCCACAGCGGTGTACATGCTGTGTTACAGCAATGTGGACCTTCTTTTACCTTGCTTGTGCATCACAACATGCCTTGGGAATGTTTTAAGGATCTTCACCATGCCAAAAATTCTCCTTCCTAAGCTGTAGCAGAGAGCTGCCAACATGCTATTTGTACTGCTGTGGGAGCCTTTCTGCAGAAGGTCAGTGGGGGAGTGTAATCAGTTTAGAACTGGATGTTGTAACTTACTTGAATGAAATATTTTTTTCTAAAGGTGACATTAAGATGAAATATTTAAGATAAACCAGAAGATTTGACTGGAAATTCACAATGTCCCTCGGAAACAGTCCATGCTGATTTACTGATCTTCCATTTTCAATTTATGAGCTGAGACCAGAGTATACCACTGGAGGATGAGAATAGAGTAGTCATATTAGAGCCAGCTCATATATCCTACGGACAGACTTTGGAAGAATTAGAAAGTATAATAAAGTGCTTGTCCCTTTAAGACACTGCTTGGCTTCTTGCCAATTTAGATCCTAGAGCATTAGATATTTTAAAAGCCCTTAAAACTGTCTCTTTTCTCTGTCCCTTTTTTTTTCCATTCCCCCCTCATTGTCTGAGGTTTTCACCTTTTAACAATGTAGAAACGTTGGTAGGAGCATCCTTTGCTTTACAGCTTTCTCCACCTACAGCTTACCGACAGCTGAATTCTGCTCTCCATCACATTATTTTAAATATGGGATAACTCTTTTGAAGGCACAACATATATGTAGCATGTATGAGAGAGAGAAAACATATTACAAAAAGCAGATTATTGGCTTTGCATAAGAGCAGTAACACTGGGATACACAAGGGCACTCAGGTACTTTTCAAGCATATAAATACTGCCAGGACACTGCAGTGACCTTTGGTCTCTGACATTTTCAGCTAATGGTCACCGTATGTGGCAAAAAAGCTGACCCTGCAATTGCTGTGGGACTTGCCTGGAGGTTTGGATGTCTTCTTGGAGGGCAGCCACCTTATCAGTGAGCTCAGTGGCCTATGGGTCAAATGTACAAGTCTCAAAGTGAGCTACAGTGCAGCACCCAGTGTAATGCACTCGATTCTGCTACTCCTCCCAGGGAGAGCCGGGTGGCTTTAAAGGTATTGCAATTGTTTTGGAAGTATTTCTGAAGTGAAGTTTGTTCAAAACAACCCCACTACTAAGAGCTCAAGTGCCTAAATAAGGATTTTGTTTGAAGATAATGTCCCAGAATGTTTTTTGGAGTGTTCTGTTTGGTCTGAGCTCTGCAATATAATTTGATGTAAGACAGAAGAAATTTGAGGAAAGAGGAAAAGTGATCTGATGCAAGAATAAACACAGAAAAATCATAGAATTTAGGGCTGGAATGGACCTTACAGATCATCTAGTCCCAAGGCTCCCTGACATGGGCAGGGATACCTCCCCACTAGACCAGGTAGCTCAAGGCCTCATCCAACCTGGTTTTGAACACTGCCAGGGGTGGGGCATGTACTACCTCCCTGAGCAACTTGTTCCAATGTCTCACCACCCTCACAGGAAAAAGCTTCTTCCTAATATCTAGCCTAAATTTCCCCTCTTTGGGGAGGGTAAATTAGGCCATCAACCTGGGGCTGCTTTCAGAACGATACAGAGTAGAGAAAGGACCCAGGGAACTTTATGTCATGGAAGATGAAACTTGTGATTCACTCCCTGCTCCTTCTCATCTGACTTTCCTTCTGGTTGGGACTCAGGCAGATATCCCCTCCAGTTTTAGGCAGCAGTTTCATCTCATGCAGTGGGGAGATTAAGCCTGCTAAAAGACCTCTTTAAGGGAGGATTCAATGTTCCTTTTCTCTCTTCCTGGAGATTATAAGATAATGCATCTGGAACAACATTATCTCATCCAGGTCTGTGGTTTTATTCTTGATAATCAAATCCCAGAAATCTCATTCTCCATCTGCCTGAACATATTTTTGGGTAAGGGGTAGATATCAGCTACCACACATGGCTGTGGTCACATAGTGTGAGATCTTCTAAACATGAACAGAAAATTTCCATCCTCCAAGCTATATCCAAACATTCCTTTTTCTCTGTATTTTCTTTCTGCAGCTGAGAGAGTTACGGCAGTTCAGGCCAAGAGAACATGTTTATTTCTCCGTTGGTAGTGTTTACTCAGCAGACTCCCAAACTTGGGTTCAGGCTGCATTTACTCTCAAATGAGAATTGTTTTGATGGCCTCAGCTTTATTCTATACAGTGCAGTGTCTAGTTGTGTCAAGAGCTAGCATTATGTCATTGTCTGGATTAAGTGTTAAGGGTACAATGAAGAGTCTGTGGATGTCTTGTTAGGAGACAGCTGGCCAAATGGAAGTAGACTTCCTTCTGATCCTCAGCAACATCTGCATTCTTAAACAACAAGAGTATTTCTTACAAAACCAAGTGGGCTGCCTGTTAAGTTTAGCCTAGAAGTGAGACAATTATAGGAAAAAGGCTGAAACATATCTTAGGAGCTTTTAGGAGCTTATGACACTTTGTTTGGCCTTTTGTGATAGCTATTAGTCATTTATCACCTTTCAACTGCAGAGCACTGGCGTGCAACATCTGTGCTCTGCTTCACCTTAGAGCTTCCTCAGGGTCATTGCAGCAGAGATGGAGTAAGTCTTCTTTCCACCAGCATCAGCCTCCTGTCTTGGGCATCTGACTACTTGTGTCTTACAAAGTTTTAGATTTTTGTCAATGAGGACATTATTTTTTTAGCAACTTACGTAAAAGCAATTTTCTTATAAAATGAATTGTAACATTATAAAACATACATTATACATTAAGTCCAATTTTACAACAACTCAATTATTAATCATACATCTAATAAACAAATTCATAAAGAGCACTAGTTTCAATTACACTGATAAAAATTATGAAGAGACATAAGATTTTTGCTATATTGTGGATCAGTCATGATGCTTTGATTTTTAACCTTATCTGAAGCTCTCTGTCAATAGCACTTCTTTTATGAAGCAGGTCATCTTACTCTAAAAACCCTTCAAGATCAGTCAGTCCTGTAGAAGACACTCTCAATGCAGCTTTCATGTTGTCCAAACATCCCCAAACATATTTGTTCTTAAAAGAGCTCTAAGGGAGAAAAAAAATGATTTCTTTTTTTTTCCCTAAAGAGTCTGAATTTTCATAATGTGTAAGAATGATAACAGAAAAGAATAGTGTTTTCTTCAGTAAATCAGCAGAATGTCAAAGTTTTATTTTTAGCTAGATGAAGTATTTATTTTCTCATTTAAAATTTTGCTCAGAATGATTATTTAACAAATTGATCTTCAGAAGTTGCCTGGATTCACTCTGGTGCTAGAAACATTCTGGCTTCTTTTGTTCTGTTTTTTCCATGTAAGTTGCACAAATCCACAAGATGATGATAAGCAGACTGGGGAGGGATCTGGACAAATTGCCCTGCATTTTAGCCCTCAATTATACAAGGTGATCTTAAGAAAACAAGAAGTGAAGTCTTGAAAGGTCTCTGAACAGCAATGGAAAATAATTCATGCCAGATTGTTCCTTGTTAGTACTAAAGAGAGACTCCTATAAATTGGTTAATACAGAGAATTGTTGCACATCCTTCAAGCCTAAAGAATAGTTTCTTTGGTTTACAAAGTAATCAAAACAGGTGAGTTAGGAGCCTATATGCCAGTGAAAGTCAATGAAGAATAAAAGACTTGAGTCACGAAGCCCTCAATAATGCCCTGATGGTGCAGTCAATCTTGACTATGTAGAAACAACATCAACCAAACAAGTAAAAGGTCTGCAAAGTTATGAAGTCTGTTATCATTCAAATGGTGAAAGGGGAGAAATTGGAATGGCTTCATGACAATTCATCTGATAGTCTGATGGTCTAAATAACTGCTTAATAATCTGCAGGAAGATGTGTGTCAGGGCCTTTGCCATCTCAGATCTGTAGAGGAATGGAAAGATACAGTAGTAAGTTATCACAAAAATATTTTTCATTCACAAAGATTTCCAGCAAGTCTATAGATGTAACAAGTGAAAAACAGAAGGTGTCTGGTCAAACCTCTCTACCTTTGCAAATGAAGTCTAGTGGTAAAACTATTTACTCCATCTAAAGGCAAATACCAGTTGAGGTTAGGTTTCTATGAGAAAGTGTATTTGCTGCTTCCCTGGGTGAAAGCACATGGGTGGCTGTACCAGCTCAGGCACCTGCACAACTGAGTCATTTTGCAAACTGGTGCATATTCATAGGAGCACAAATAATTTAAAATGGAGTCTGAAAAGGAAAGGGGTTTTCTTCATCCTTTACTTCTTGCCACAAGTCATCATACAGCTTATATAGCTTCAGGCACTTCTGAACTAACATTATCACTCTGCAGCTCAGGTGACTCCCCCACACTCAGGTAGTGACCAGAACAGTGATCTCCAACTATTCCTTGAGAGAAGCATTTGCAAACAATTGTAGGCTGCCACTTGATCATATAGGCTGCTAGCAAATATTTATGATTAACAAAGACAAGGACAGGATGCTGGATTGATTCACAAATGATTTTTACCCCAGAAAAAATTACCCAAATACTCAATGAGTCATTCATATTTGAAGGAAATAATTAGCACTGCTCTGTAGGCAGTCTGAAAACCACATCCTAGTCAAGGTGTCTTTAGAAGGAGGCTAAGACATTCAGTTTTATCTGCACCAACACAAGCCTTATATATTTTTTTAAAAACCCCAATAGATGAAAAAAACCTGAGGAATAATTTTATAAAATCATAGAGTGGTTTGAGTTGGAAGGGACCTTAAAGCTTATCTAGTTACAATATCCATGCCATGGGCAGGGAAGCTTGCACTAGACCAGGTTTCTCCAAACCCCATCCAACCTAGCCTTGAACATTTCCAGGGATTGAATTTAAATGATTCAAGCAAGCCAGGTGAATTAGAATTTGTTCAAGATGAGGCCTGCACAGCATCTCACTAGAGGTTCTCAAGCAGGACACAAGGTCCTGAAGAATGAATTAATGCAAGGGGACTTGCTCTTTTTCTTTTCCCTATGTAAGGTTACTTCTCCATCGGCACGGTTCCTGCTCCGCTAGCTCATTCCTGCCTCAGGGGAAGGACATTATTTACTAAATCTGGTTTTGGTTTAAAAGAGGAGGCTTTGCATTGAAATAGATGTCTGAGCCAACCCAGCAGAACTTGTGAGATCTGACAGGAGCAGAGGAGAGGCAGTGGTAGACCAGAATGGCTGCCCTCAAAAAATGGGAGATAGATATTACAGCTGAAGGGAAACCTCACTCCCTGCATTTGTGTGCTTTCTTAATATGTAACATGCAGATATTATAACTACTTGGTGACAGACTTTAAACCCCCTCTGACTTTGGGATTCTGTTCACTATTTTTAATCATAATTTAGGTGTGAGGGTTAGGATTAACAGCAGGCAAACATTAACCATGGCTGTTGGACCTCAGTGAGCCTACCAAAACTGGAGAGTGGGTTAGCCAAGAGAATAGTCATTGGGGGAAAATGAAACTCAGATGTATAGAAAATGTAAAAGAAAATTGCAAGCAGTACAGGGAAGGAAGTCGATTGGACAACACGGGGAACCTTTACAGCTCTTGATAGAAAAGGTGAAATTCAGTGAGAAAAGCAATAGGGAGAATGAATAGGAGAAAAACAGAAAATAATGATATGTCAAAAGTATGCTTATCCTCTCACAAAGAAGGCTCTGAACTCACAAAACAGTGAAAGAATTCATATTACCCTCTTCTGGCTTTGGTGTCTTGCACTGTGGCAATGAAATAAAACTCAGGGATACACTGGAAAGCTACACTGCTGTGGTGTGGGTAGGTCCAGAAGATGGCTAAGCAGGGTGAACAGGAGGAATGTAGGAAAGCTGTGTGTTATTGCTTAAAGAGAAGGAGTTATTGCTGCTTTGCCAGGTGGGTTGAAGCAGAAATCTCATACCTCTGAAAGTAATACCAGATCCCAAGGGCTGGCTACATGGAAATCTCCTCTATCCACAGCGTTCATTAGGCCATTTGCCTCTATAAAGATCAGACAAATTTATGTTGAGCTAGGTCACATGAGGCCAAAACCTCACCTGCTTCAGGCTTTCAGGACTGTACTTTAATGACAATTTAGGATCTAATGGAAGGCCAGGAAAAGGGTCATTTTATATCTGGAATATACTAGTATCTAACACTGAAATGATGTAATATATCTGATTGCACATTATGTATAAATCAGGACAGCTCTTAGAAGAAGTACCATATGTTTTCCATGCCAATGGAGATTTAAACAGATTCCTGGGACTACCTGCCCAGGTCAAGGCACTGTGACTCTTTTTCTCCCTTCCCAAAAAGCTCGGGTGCAGTGCTACAGTCAAGCTGGCTATGAAAAAACCAACCAACAATAGCAACAACGACAGAAAAACCCCCAAAGCCAGCAAGTGTGTAGTCAGGCATTGCTGCCATAAAGCTCGGAGCTGACATTCTTTCGGAGTGTGGGGCAGGGGGAGTTGCTGCATTCCCCTGGAATGCGGCAAATGGCTTGTAAATTAGAGTCCCTAATGAAACCGCACTGGTGTCCAACTGCAGCAATCATCTGGTTAAAATCAGGCAGTAATTCCACTAATTTTACTGCCCTTCTCCCAGCCCTCAACGCCTCATTTAGGAAAAAATGTTTATGTTCCCCTCAAAACACCTGCATTTTAACTCGGGTCCCCAAAGCAATTATTTTTATTTTATTTTATTTGTAAGACTTTGTGTTGTGAAATGCAGCATCCCTCCCTTTTCTGAACTGAAGCACATGAATGCCCTGGGATTCCCAATCTTCAGACTTGTTTAACTAGCGCTATTTTTCTTGCACACTTCACAAGCTTTGCCATCCTATATATTTTCCACCCACAGCTGCTGTCCAGAAGTGTTTAGGATATATTTTTTTTCCTCCTCTCAGTAAATGATGAAATAAAACTACGTAGAGCTGTTTACATTGTGACTAAGGAAGTTAAGGTTGATGGAGGTGATAGTGACTGACACTTATCCAATTTCAGGCTTTCCAAAATGTCTGTGGTTCTTATCATGATTTAGTCTCTACCAGACCTTGTAGACATTAAACAACAAGAATGAGCACTATTCTCACTCAGGAAAAGAAGCATTATATAGTGGATGCTGGAAAACTACCATGATGTGCTGTGAGATCTTACCATCTGCTATTCCATTAGGGTGAGTTATTCATTTTGTCTCCTTAGTTTCATGTTCATTTAAAGCTTTGATAGATTATGTCTAAAGGTCTCCTTCAAAAGTTGTAAGCAGATATCCCCAGCCTGTGATGACACCATTTCTTTAAGCACAGGCATCCCAGACAAGGGCAATAGGATTCCCATAAACAGTCAAATATCTTCCTTTCTCTCCAGTCCTTACAATCTTGAAATATTTGGCCTGTCAGCAAATTCTGGAAGAAAACAGATAAATTTCCCACTCCCCAACCACCTGCAAATGTGTCCATCCAGTTTACTGTACTGCTATAGTCTTTTGATCAGGGCAAAGCCTTAGCCAGGCTGAGATGTGCCAGTGCTGAGGTACAGATCATGGTAGATCAGGTAGGCAAAACTGGGTGAAGCATCAAATTCCTGCCCTCAGAGAATAAAGAATCAAGACTATGTAAAGTATTGTAGCTATACATATGACTGGTTTTTGTGGGGTTTTTTGTTGTTTTTTTTTTTTTTTTTTTCAATTGTAACTGGGTGGAATGGGAATTCTCTATACTAAGCAAATCCCATTGGGAACACTAATTTGTTGAAGCTGAAAATTAAGCTCTCTGTAGCTAGCAAGGAAAATGCTGACCATGGTGATTTCTAAAGATGCAGCTCATGAAAAGCTGTAGCTTGAAGAATTCATCTCAAGAGTGGGGAAGCATCTCCCATTTCCTACTTTCTTGCCCTCATACCAGTGTAGCATGCTCTCACATGAACCTGGAGTCAAACATGCCTAAAGTTAGAAAGGAGTGGTTTTGGTTTCTGGGTCCCTTGGAAAGTGGCAGAATCTTTGATGTTCTCCCAGTACAGAAAATAGTTAAGAAATCTTTGCCCCCCACAACAGCAGAAAACAGCTTTCCTCCTTCTTCTTCTGGTTTGATATTCTAGTTATTCTGGACACATGGCAAAATATTTAAATGGGAAGACAGTGTGCTGATTGAAGATAAGGTGTGACAGAGATCTGGGGATCCAGCATCTTGCAAGCATGCAGAGAAGCTCTGCCACCCCTTGGGGAGGGACCTGGCCCTTTTGTTGCTGAGCTGAAGGGTAAGACCAGATGCTGGCCATTTCCACGGAAAGCTGAAGCCTTCAGCAAGAAGAGGAGCAAACCTGACTCCTGGCCACACCTTGTCACAAGAGAACATTTAGAAAAAAGAGAAAGACCCATTGACAGCACCCAGCAACACTGTGGGGGGAGGCAGTAGCTCAGGCAAACCAGCAAAAACAGGCCCATGGTTAATATCAAACTTCAAAGAAAAAATTCCTCCGAGCTAATAGGTCCCAAATCAAAATACGGTCAGGTATGGAACATGTGGTCACCACAGCATCTTGGGGGCTGTGAAAGGTGAAGGCTTGCAAAAGTAACTGAGATTCTTTCTTTTTTTTCTCTTCCCTTCTTTTTGTTTCCCCTTCCCCCAATATTTTCTGCTTGCTTGCCTCCTTTGAGCCTTTATTTTGGCCTAACTGCATCTGAACTCCCTCGGACTTGATGGTGCAGGCCTACAGCTGAGCAGAATATACAAATGTAATCCCAATAATAAACGAGAATGAAGGAAATATCATATTGAGCACTGTATCGCATCCAGTTTTAATTAAAAGTATCACAAGCAGATTTATGTTTGGTATAACTTCTCCTGCTGTTTCCAGGTTGTATTTATCTCCTAATTTGATTGTTTTTCAGTGCAGTTTATGAAAGCTGCCTCCCAACCAGCGATAATGCTGCTTTTTAACACTTTAGCTGAGTTTGTAGTTTCAGTGAGCTTTCTACTTTTTGAATTTTTACTCAATTTGACATCTTTCTGAGAGCTGGCAGAAGCAATGTGTAGCCTGATGGTTTAAAATGTGCAATCGTTGGAAGGTAGGAGAGAAGCCTTTCTTCAGCTGACTCTTATTATGAACTCACTGCTGGGACTGAGACTCCAAATCAGCAAATAGCATCCCATTAAGGTCAAAGAGCCTGTTGAAGAGTGTGAGTCTGTATGAGAAACAGAGAAAGCAGGGGAGCTTCCCCTCTAAGGTGTTACAGAAAACCTATTTGCAAGTCTAATATCTGAATATTTTAAAAAATATAGTTCTTCTTTTAATCTGAATGAACTTAAAGCTTCAAACTACCAGTATTTCTTGCAATGTTTACCTAAAATATACCAGAAGTGATAATGGTTCCCTCTTACCTCTGAGATTCATAGTTGGTTGAGTCATTAATAATCTCCTAATTTCTATGTTTTCCTTTCTTTCTGTCTTCAGGGATCTCTGGAAGCTAAATAAGAAAAAAAGAGATTTTACTGAGAGCTTTTTTTTTTCAGTTTGACAGGTGAGAACTAGAGAAAGAAACTGCTTTTCATAAGGAAACAGCAGAGCTAAAATTAAAAGTAGGACTTGGCTCTTAACAACTCCAAATTACTAGACAATTTGAAACCCACATTTCACTGCTTGGCTTTTTGCTTGGAGAAGTCAAACCAGAACTCCAAACACATCCATTCTCAAACCTTGGGAGATTTCACATCCTGATCTGAGCTTTGCAACATGCTCCCATTTCTGATTAATGCATACCAAACCTACTCTGTTATAAAGTCAAATCAATGCCAAATGTGGTGGTGATTTTTTGATAGGGAATAAGCAACATCCACCAATATATTTAACACAGGTCAGTAGACAGCCTACAGTCATGACAGTCTTGAACTAGTGACCTAGAAATGAAAGACTCCTTAATCCCTTTACCAAATCCTAAACCACTCAATTCCTGCCCCACCTTAGCAGCCAAGGTCTTTTATAGATGTGCTGGAGGGTAATATGTAAGCCAGCAGAGTGTAAATTAAAGGGGGAAAAAAAGTCTCTACTTGCAATAACATCGTAATTGTAGAATTTGAGAAAAATAAGGGACTCAGGAGAGGTCTTCAGTCAGCTTGTCTCGAATTCAGTGCAAATTTATTCTGAGAATATTTTGGCACCTGCAAGCAGCCCAAAACTTTTATAAGCATCATAGCAGGGGAAAAGTGATGCAAGTGAAAGACTGCAGATAGACTCAGAAAAAGGTCTTGATTGTTCATCTGACCTGTTGGCTTCCTCTGTTGCTACATGAGTTTACTTTTATGACTGTCTAACTCCACCGATTCCCATGATGACTTTATGAAGTCAGACTGGCATGCAACTGGAGGCTTTAATCAGATCCCTTATTTCAGCTCTTCAGGGATGAAACTCATGCCTTGGAAAAGAAGAACAGAAGCCACAGCCATTCATCTCTTAAATCCTGTATTATTTAATCTGGTATCTTCAGACAGAGGTTCTCTTCCATGTTTTCTTAGTCTTTCTCACAGGTCCTGACAAGATGAACCATGAGAAAAGTATTCATTTCGGAAGCTGTTTCCTGTAACATAACAGAACCTTAAAAAAGGAGTGGGTTTGAATTCTAATTGAATTCAAAGCTACACAGCACAGAGCAACAACAGCAAACTCTGTGCCTGTACAGTTGGATTTTTGCTGCCAAATGTGGTTAAACAGTTTTTCACTTTTCCCCAAAACATGAACATTGTCTAAGTAGAAAAGTATTTCCATTTGTAGAAGGGACTTTTTTTCATTTTGTACATCTGCAGGCATAAAAGGACCATAATAGACCACAAATTAGATCCGGGAACTGAAATAAGCTCAGCTTGTAACTGAGACCACAGGTCTGTAAAAAAACTATAGCATCATTTTTGGGTGAGCTCCTTTTTTTTTTCCTTGTTTGTTTGTGTTGTTTTTTTTTCTTTTATGGCAAAGCAAATGAAAACTCATTTTATATTCAAATATGACACCATCTGTTCCCTGAGTTAGAAAAACTGGGTGAACTGATCCAATATACATTGCACTAGAAGGAGGGGAACAAATGCAGAAAATATCTCTTTCTCTCATCTCTCTCCTGGTTTGTGTCCCACTGTTCCATGACTTGACCACAAAGGACTTGCAGATGGCACATGAGTGTTTTTTTTCTCTCTTTGATCTGGTCCCTCCATTCTTCTGGGCTAGAATTCTCCCTTTCTCAGTGTGATCTGCTGCCTGTCTCCTCTTCCCTCCGAAACAGCCTCTCCTAGTGCACTTCCTGCT
>NW_008668601.1:40090-41236 GCF_000695815.1 Acanthisitta chloris
ATTGCCATAGTCCTGTGGCAGACTAAGTCTGAGAGAGGTGATGCTGTTGGGCTTGAAGGACACGTGGTTTGTCATAGGTGACACTTGCCTCACAGCTATTTGTGTTGAACTCTTTCACTGCTCCTCCCATGATCCCACGTAATTGAGGAGGTTAATTTGCAGGAACAGCTTTGACCAGCACAGTGACCAGATGCTGTGCTGAGGACTGTGTCCATGGGAGCTGATTCCCAGTCATGTCTTCCAGATCATTTCTGTGAAAGTCCATTTTATTTTTAACCACAGCTATTTGTAACCAGGAACAGAATAAAACAGATCCCTTGTATCACCTGAAGCACTGGGCAATCACTGGGTGGTAACTAAATGAAGGGAAGAAAGAGACAAGTAAACCACCATGATGTGTAGAAATCTCTGGGAATGTGAAAAATAATTCTATATAACTTTAAAGCTCATCAGTTGAATCAGCATGACCAATAGTTCCTACAACAACCACTACCCTCACCTCCCCTCTTAAAATAAAAGAGGAAAAGAAGAGTCCCTAAGCTAACTCAAGCCTGACAATAGCTGGTTGTGAGGCATATGTTAAACAGTTTTGGGTTAACATGGGCAAAGGAAATCAGCTATGAAACTATGTTAAGGACATATGAAACTACTGTAATCTGCATAAAAATAAATTTGGGTATATTCCCAACACACAATCGCACTGTGGAATTGCAGGAAGTGGGCTAATGGGAGGGAAGCTTTGCTTTCCCTGAAGAAAACCTACCCAGGATTATTTTTTTGTTAAAATAAAGCTACTTTCATATTCCTCTTATATTGCTGTCCTGTGTTTGGAGTTGAGTGAATAGTTTGTATTAAATAACTTCCTCCGTGAAATGAACCTTGTATTATTATTGCCCAAAGACTGTTGATAACATGCTGAGGTTTCCTGCGCTTACTCTTCGTTTCTAATTGTTCAACAGCTTGAAATCATGTATGTGTATTCCTCTAAGGATTGATCTGGGTTTGGGTTGAGTGTTTGATACCTTTGTGGCATTGGAACTGTGTCAGTTATTGTGGCAGGCTCCTTCACTTTTCACCTTTTTCATGCCCCTTTTGGGAGGGGTGTGCCTCTGGGGATCCCAGAAATAGAGCAAATCCAAGAATAAT
>NW_008668601.1:41254-48613 GCF_000695815.1 Acanthisitta chloris
AATGCAATGAGAAAAGACTGTGTGAGTTTTCTCCTGTGCTCACTGGAGCAGGGAATATGGCATAACTCCTGTGAGCAGGGGCCATCACCCAAGGGGATTTTTTGTCCCTCTCAAATGCTGTCCCCTGGCTGGAAGGCAGCAGGCTGCTACAACCAGCCACAACACAGGCTTCCAAGTTTGCAGGAAACAGGTTTGGTTTTTGTTATCCTTTTGGCTTTACTCCCATTTGAACAGCAACCAACATTTTTTAAAACTTGGAGCGAGGCAAGGCCTCTTGTGTTTCCGCCTGTGAAATCCTTGGGGCTAATGGGATGCTCATGCAGGGTGCCACTGCTGCTGGCCAGACTCTGGCAGTGTGTGCTGCCACATAGCTGTGGGACACCATAGGGACCTTCTGGGCACTGTTCACCTGGGCAACTCCTTCCTCCAGCCACGTGGTTCCAAAGTCCTGGATAAATGGCTAACTCATCATTATTTTTGCCCTGACAAAATTCCCGTTAGGAAAAAGAGAGCTCAAGATGTTCAATAGCTTGGCAATACATCAAGGGCTCAAGAAAATGGATATTTTGCTACTTTTGCTGCTAAAACCAATGTTGTTTGAGCAGTTCCAGAGTGCTCCTTTGGGTGCAACTGTGGTCCCACCTACCAAGGATGGAGGCAGGGCTCCCATCTTATCCCACTTTGAAGAAGAAGGAAATTCATTTTATAAAATATATTCCCAGTGTAGCTGTGAAAAAGCAGACATAAGCCCAGGGCTGTCCCTGTCACCCTTCTGTGAGCAGTTATTTCACACAGGGAAAAAGAGGGAGCAGAGGGAAATAACCACTTCAGCAAGAAATGTATCTAATACTTTTCCTCCCTGAGTTACCGAGGCTGCCAGCTGGGTGTTTGCTGAAGGAAGGCAGCAACAAAATACAGAACAGGACAAGGAAGGACAAAACTTACTTGGCTAAAAGCAAATCCAAACTTTTCATGTTGTAAATTTGGAGGAAGGAATGCAGTCCCCTCCTTCCTTCCCCACCACTCGCACACACAAAACAACCTGAAGCTTGTAGTTAAGAAAATAAACTGCAGAGAAAGCCCCTGAAGGGCCTTGGCAGCAAACTGTTCTCACTAAATTGGGAATCTGCACACTCATAGTCTGAAATAAATTAAGATGCTGGGGGGTGGAGGGGAGGAAGAAAAGGAGGAAGGGGGAGAAGACAGGGGAAAATCAACAGCTCTGGGGTGAAATGCAGGTTGATGCTGCCTCATCATTTTTAAAGCTAAAATAAAACAAGCAAATTTTCTTTAACTGCAGGTCAAAATAAAAGGGAAAAAAAAAAGTCTTCCCTCATCTGTTCATGGTAATTACTAACAGAACACAGCCCCTGCCAGCTGCAGAGTTCATGGATAAATGGAGGGACACATTATTCTCTCTCTCTCTGGGATCAAAAACCCAAACTTTGTATCTCAATTTGCCTGTGGTGTGTCTTTCATATACTCTTGCAAAGTCATTTCAGTGGGCTGATCAGTCGAGACTTTTTCATCAGTCTAAAATTGTGATGTTTGCAGGCTTTCAAGTTTATTTTGAGTTTGCTTCTGAATGAGAAACATGACTCTCCTACAATTTCCCAAACTTTTATTACATCATTATAGACTATTTATTATTGGATCTATCCACTTTCCTTGTTAGCAGCCAGTCTCAGCTGAGCAGGTTCATACTCTAACCTACAGACACTGTTTGCTGTGAATGCCATGGGCTGTAGAAGTCCTCTGGAGGTATGACTGAAAACCATGTGAATATTTGAAATGGATGAGGTTAGCATGTATTCACCAGAATATCTCAACTATTTACTCTGTAATCCCAATGCAAACTAGTTATTGATTTTTCTCAATAAGTCACTTGTAATGTCCCATGGTAAGGCATTCTCTGGTTCATGAACTGCTACAGAAGTGATGATAACAGACCTCACTGAGCACAGTGTACCTAGATGAAGGGGAAGGGAATGATTCCTGATATTTGCCATCAGCTGATTTTTAAGGCAACTTAGGGTCCTAGGCCAAGAACAGCTGAAGAGAACAGCCTTAGGTTTCCTGTAGCCAGTCATGAGAAGTGAACTTGTAACCAATAAAGTAATTGGGGAAAATAAAATTACCTTGAATATAGTAATTGGAGGAAATAGAGTTTGTTTGAAAGCTGTTGTGATTAAACGAGCTGACTGCACTGATGAATTAATACCATCATACTGCTGAACATCTCCATGGATCTTTGCAGAGTGTTTAAGCAAGGCCTAGAAGACACGTGATTTCATCATTTGGTGGTCACAGGTAAAATGGATGATTTGCAATCGGTTTTGAACCTCCTCGGCATGTGAGCATGGAGAGCATGACCTTTTCTGCTGTACAAATAGCAGAGAGTGATTAATTAGAATTATGAGAATTTTCAAGAAACTTATTACATGATTTTTCAGAGTAAGAGACAGAGCACGAGAAAGGAGGAATAAACACAGGAGCAGAGATCAGGAGATTTGTCTCACACTTGCTATGTGCCCTTGGTCAGGGCTCCATGTGTCTGTTTCGTTGCCATAAAACAGACAAGGTTATCTTCTTTCACTACCTTTCAAGAGACTGGAAGGTTTAATTCATGCCTCCTTGCAAAACACTTTGACATTCTGGGGCTGAAATACAAAGCCTTCTTTTTATGATTCAGTGTTTTATTCATTTTAATGTAGGGATTTTGTCTGTGACACATGCTAAAGACATGACACCATGGCTGGAAAAGTGAACCCGCTCTGTCCCAGGAAGTCAGCCTGATGGACTTCAGCATTTCATTGATGCATTTTAATGTATATCTTTTATACCTTCACCACTCTGGAGTGGAAAACTGACATTATCTGGTTCGATCTCCTGCTTTCTCACTGGCTGATTACACTACAGTAGAGGCTAGGCCTGGGGCATGTCTATTTTCTACACCTATTATGCTGTTGCACAGTTGAAGTTCAGTTGTTAGCTGCTTTTAAAAACGACAAATGTGCTCTAATTTTAGAACATCATAGCAATCATTGTTTTTATTTCAGTAGAGAGGAAAAGTGGAGGAAAAAAACAGCTTGGGACTTAATAAACACCTTAGCCTGCAGCCTTCGACTTTATTCATGAGGTTTTTTATCTTCTCTTCCACTCTCCATGCACTCACTGCATCTTCTTTACTGCACAGTCTTAAATTACCATTGCAAAGGTTATATGTTTATTTACAAAGAGCTGGCTATGAATGGTGATCCTAAAGTCGAGGAGGGTGTCTCATGGCAATAAACATCTCTTGCTCTCTTAAACACCAAGGCCAAATGAATAAGGTGATGTTTAGTGCCTCAGACATATTATGGTTTATGGCTTCATTAACTACCTGACCTGTATTGTGTGCAAATTTCATCAAAGTGAGATGCATATTTATTCCCTGAGGTGGGCTGGCTGATAATGTTCTTATTCTTAAAGGAACAGCACAAGTAATTAATGATAATTAGTGTTGTGAAAGTAAGGGAATTTTGTGAGGCAAGAAAATATCACGTACCCGAAATTTCACTTAACAGAAAAAGGCAGTGCAATGAATATTTATAATTGTATGAAATTGAAAATACATGAATATGGCTTCTCTTGACCTGTTGCAGCATATGGGATAGTTTTAGCCATTTAAGAAATTTAAAAACCCCCACCCAACTTGCTTGGCCAAATTTTTGTCTGTGGCAATGTAGTTCCCTTCACCAGAGTTGAATCAAGTCTTTAAGATCAACTGAATGTGAAACCTAAACTGTTCAAATTTCTCACCCCTCCCCATGCACTTTCCTTTGCTTTTTGCCCTGTATGGTCTTAGCTAATCTTAGGATCTGTGTTTCATTTCCCAACAGGGTGCTGGGGATATAAGTATCATTGTGGAGTTTTTAAACTATAATAGTACACACAGACCCTCACCAAACCGGGTCTATACTGAAATCTTGAATTTTAGTCTTCTGTCTGACTGTAGACCAGCTTTCCTGGGGTGTGTCTTGGGTAGGTTTCATACAGAGTTGCTGTGACCAGTGTTCTGCTGATTTAAGAGGATTTATTACTCACGAAACAACTACAGCCAGGTGCAAAGGGGTCTCCATGGCTCAGAAGCAAGTTCATTGCACTCTCTGCACATGCCTGACCATCTGAAAGTTAACCCATGTCCACAGTAATGCTTGCTGCAGGGTTCATAAAAACACAGCTCTATATTCATGTGCCTTTACTGTTTCTTACAGCCTTGAAGGATGTTGCTGGTGTTTGCAATGATCAGCTTTGAATTCACCGGTGGGGCGAAGGTAGCTTAAATGTATGTGGCCCTTTGGTAGCCTAATTGTATGTAGTCCTTCCACTCCAGGATTAGTCAAAACAGCATGTGCTGTCTGCCCAGTAACATGATCACAGTGCTCCAGCCCTTACATTTCCATCAGGGCTGAACCTACTCCTCTAGTTGTTCCAAGTAGTTACATTTCTAATTCTAACAGACCAGGAAAAAAGATGCTGGAAACAGCCATGTTCACGTGCTCAAAGGATGAGTTGGTGGCTGGCTGTGGGAGATAACTCAATGAAGTCCTGCAGAAAGGACTTTTGAGAGTTGCTTTAAAAGTATAACCATAAGTATATGATGTATTTTGCCATATGCACTAATTTAACCAGAGAATGTCATGGAGCTAATTCTGAGCAATTGGATGTCTGTGGTCTAACCACTAGCAATAGCTGCAATGCATGATGAATGGCCTATGGTCAAAGTACATATCCTGAACAAGGGAAAGCACAGTTTAAGCTGCTGTTCCTCTGTGGTAATGTTGTTTTGTGGCACAAGGAAGTTTTCTTATTCTGTGAATGTTTGCTTTCCAGCTACTGTAAAAAGAAATGTGAATGTTTGCTTTCCAGCCCAGCTAAAAAAAAAAAAAAAAAAAAAAAAAAAAAAAAAAAAAAAAAAAGGAAAAAAGAAAGTGATCTTTCTCAAGTGTAGTGAGATCTCCCAGATGGCAAGTTGAGCTTCAGCCTAGGACTAGATGGCGATCCCTGCAATCCATGGAACCCTCTCATCAAAGTGGCTCAGCCACCTTTCAGATTGAGGGGACCCACGTCTCTTGTGACAGGGTCAGAACTCACTTTTTAGCAAAAGCAGGAGAGAAATTCCTGTGGACATTCATTGCAAGTCAGCTGAGGCTCCAGTGACTGTTTGCTAGATGCTTGGCATACTTCATATTTGACGTTCCTTGACAGTTTTCCAGGGGTCAAGCACAGGGTGTGCTTTGCCACATGCTTTGGTCTCTTGGTAGTTTCTTCCTGGGAATAAACTCTGAACTTCACGTAGGAGCTTTTTGACTTGGTCACTAGATTTGAGCACTGTTTGCTTACTATGGTTCTAGTAGCAATGACTGGACTGTCCGTGTTCCTTGTAGGAGTCTAAATATGATTGTTAAGCAATAACCAAGTCATAGAGAGAAACAAAATGGAAAAGGGAGGCCTGCATGTGGAAATTTTCCTTGGATATCTTGGAATCAAAAGCTAGTGCAAGCAGCTTTGCCTCAGTATCTGTCTTCAGACCCTACTGCTTCACAACTTCTTCCTTTCAGGACAAAGGACTTCAACAGACAAATGTCTCCTTGACAATAGTCCTGGTCTTGGAAGATAAAATACCACAATCCTGCTGGTATAGGTGGAACCAGCTTTTCCCCAACTTTCTGATGTCCCTTTGGGAAACTTCCTGTATTTTTGCTTCTGTTACCTTAACTCTATCTGAATTTAGGGGGTTTTTTTGTGCAATTGCCTCAAATTCATAACACTGAATAAAAAACTCCAAACAATTAACTAGGTCAGCTGCAGGATCTATAATAGTTACAGAAATAATTCAAAACTCTATCCTTTATAGTTGGAATTTATTTTTCCCCCGTTTTATTAACAAATGAAAAGAAATACAACAAAGAGCCGTACAGAGGACTAAACAGCTCCTTGTTTAGATAGAAAATGATAGTATTTTCTCACAGTTAACATAACAAAAAAAGGGGAGAAATCTTTTTCTATTGAAATCAAAAACTGTCTAAATTATGATGCTAAGGGAAGTTTTTTTTTTCAAGGACACAGAACAGATTTTAAAAGTCAGTATGCTCTGCCTTATTGTAGCTTCTCTCAGTGCAGGTGAACAGGGGCACAAGTATTCTAGATACTTTCACCAAATACTTACATTATCAGCTTTCACACATATATACAAGGCAGAAGAAAAAAAGAGAGAAAAACACCCACCCAACTCAAAACCAAAGCAACAAAAAAGGTAGGACAAACAGCCAATGAAGTAATGAGAAGAGTGATTGCCTAAGTAAAAAGATAAAGGTTTACAAGGGCAAGGACAAAATTAGGCAGACAATGTAGAAAGTCAATGAAAGAAAAAGCATGTGACCATCAACAATGTAATGTCAGCACTGACCTGGACAAGCAAGTAGGGAACAACAACTTGTGATTGTTTGAGAAGTCTCAAACCTGTTAAGCTTCTTCCTTGGAAACTGTTCTTTCTTACTTTCAAGTTACTCAACCTTTCACCTGTTAGGCTTCTGCCCTCAACCTTGACCCCTGCTATTTGTGTAGTGTGGTAGCAGCTGAGGTTAGAAATCTAAAAAAGGGTAAGTAAACATAGATAGGAGAAAACTCCAGAAGTCTGCAAAAACTTGGAAACTTGAAATAAATGCAGCTTTTATTTTTCCATAAGTGTTATTTAATCTGCAGGAAAAAAAATTTTCACCATTCCTTAGCAGATTTGTTCAATCTGATTTAATGGTTTGTCAGTTAATAAAAGTGGGCTAGGCATGAGATTTGGGCAAAATAAATAAATCAGACCTTGGGGACTGTGTTGCAAGAAGTAACTGAGAGAAAAAAAAGCAGGAAACAAGTTTGAAACCATGTTATGGTAAGAAATTACACTGATGGGAGGATTTCGATTTCCAAAGACTGACTTGTGATGTGGGGAGAGCCCACAGAACCTGGATCTCAGCTGTTTTAAATCATTGCACATAGGAGATTTATTCCACTCTCTCTGTCCACTGACTTGGGACAATTCTCAATGTTGTGCCTTACACCACATTGCCTGAAGAAGCAGATCTGTGGAATCAGACTGTTCACAAATGACATTTTCCCCACAACTTAGTGTCACGCTACCTTTTGTCATGCCACAGGGAGTCACCAAATGCACCAGCTTTTTCAGGAGTTCCCCACAGGTTCATACATATGCAGAGATGTGCATATAGCAGCAAAGTACTCTAGAAGTATTTCTGAACCTAAATAATGTCACTACAGTGGAGGTGAATGAGGTATGTCAGCATATCCTCTCACAATGAACAG
>NW_008668601.1:48633-59376 GCF_000695815.1 Acanthisitta chloris
ATTGTCCAAAGGGCTGATGAAACTAGCAAGCTGCTTCACTTCAATACTTTCTAAAAATTCTTCCATTGCCTGCACAAAAATTTGTTGTTTTGTTTACAGTGTAAATTAAATTAAGAGAAACTCATGTGAAAGAAACCACAGAGTTAGAGAAGAAATTAAATCCTTTTTTCCTTGGTGCATGTGTGGAACTTGGGTGTCTAGAACTATTGGCTATTTAATCTTTTCATCTTGATTTGAGATAGGAACATTTTTTTGAAATGTCATATTTGCACATGGGATGGGAAAAACATTTCCTGTCTTCATCTAAATTGTGAGTTATGTGTATGGAAATATTGTGGGTACTTCTGTGGATTCTCTCTCCATTAGGGCTGTGTGCATGGTTTCTACATTACGTCAGGGGCTGGACCCAGCACAGATTAAACCAGTCCCAGGAAAGCAAACGCTACTGGATAATCTGAAGATTTTATAAAGTGATAAAATGCCCCTGGAGGGATAATGAGACTTGGGAAAATTCATTTCTACTAAGATTTCAGAGTCAGACTACCAGTAAATAACCTCCAGCACACTGAACTCCTAGATTTCCATTCTCTTTCTGATGTTTATGCATACAAATTATTTTTGACCATGCTGAGACCCAATTTTCCCCTAGCCTACTTACTGTATTCCCCTAAATGCTTGTTTTATTTCTCTATTTACAATGAATGGTGAAGATTTGAAGTATAAATCATTTGCTGATCTAGTACCTGATGTTGGGATCCTTATTAGATGGTTTACAGATAAACATAGGCACCTATCTGGACAAAACAGGGTCATCTCAGGGATAGCCATCAGGGCCTGTATATCAAGAGAATCCAGTTAAAGATAAGTGCACTTTTGGAGGCACCCACAGTAACTATAACCTTTCTAGCAGAGAGAAGAAATGCATTGCTGAATTTTGCACATGTTGGAAGGTGATGCCTAAAAGAGCTTTGCTATGTCACTAAGGGAAATAATGAAAGTACCTGAGCTTCTGGTTCATGCAGATGTGTTCCTTTCTGACAAGGTCACTGCAGGATAAACTAAAAGGAATGGTATTGCTGAGGGAAAACACTGTGCATGACCAGCAGTCCAGGAGATCAGAACTGGAACTTGCAGGCATCTGTCTGGTAACTAGGAGTTTGCATGAAAACCTTTTGAATAAGGGCCTTCTTTCCTGCCAGAGTCTTAGACTTTGTCTTGACTAGGATTTGAAGGCATTGTTTGAACATGCTAGCTCACACTTTTTGATTAAAATCTTTGAGGTGAAACCTTACTTCCATTTAAAGTTAATGGCAAAATTCTCACTGACTTTTCTGGAACAAGGATGCAATGTCTTTGTGTGAACAAACCCGTGTTTCTTACTTGTCCACACTAGATAGACTATTAAATCAAGATTGTGATTTATAGAATACATCACCCAGCTACATTGATGTGTATTTTAAAATTTTAATCTTCTTTCTTTGTTCAGGGCAGGTAGGTCACGTCTCTTTTTGAACCTCCTACCCTAATACACATGTACATCAATTAAAAAAAATCAATAAAATAGGCAAAACCTCTGCCACACAAGTAAGAAGCCTTGTTTTTCTATCTTAAAGTAGATGTGACAGATATACAGTAACTGATAGCTTATTGTTATCAAGCCCCATATTACCAATGATGCCCAACAAGGCAGTAAAACCAGTTCAGGGAGTGGGTTAAAAGACAGAATCTACTCTGAAGAATGGTTAACTAACAACATCAACCTGAACAAAGACACAAAAGACAAATATAAGATTTTTCTTCAAAAAGTAAAGTACCATCCAAGATGGACTATGTTCGTCACTTAGTCAGGAGGCAGTGAAACGTGCGATGGAGAGTGTTTGAAACTTGTTACTGACACACAAACACACTGCTGAAATTCTTGGGAAAGAGACCTGGATAATGCTCTATGTGATATTATAACATTTATAAGCTATGAAAGTTATCACCTTGCATAATAAAATACTTCTAGAGGAACAGCTGCAGACAAAGTAATGGTATGTATTCAATGTAAAATATAGAAAATGAGGCTGAGCAAAGCCCCAGTCCTCACTGGGAACAGTGAGAGCCTCCCTTCCCTCTCTTTGGGCTAGGACTCTTTCCTTCAATCAACATTTGATAGAAGGAAAATGACAGTTTAAAATTTTTTTGTGCTAATAAAGGAAGACCCATGTTATTTTATGTGTAGTTAGAATCAAATAATTGGATGGAAGGGTGAAGAAGACCAGCTGAGAAGACAGCCACCACCGAGGTGTGTTGGGAACATGTTTTGGTGCAGCTCACAGCCACATCTGCCCCAAGCATCCCTGTTAGTCAGGGGTAAAAGTCATCCCCTGCAGTTACTGTTTAACGGTGTCCAGAGTGGGAATATGAACCACACAGGGAAATCCCCACTTCAAATCAAAGCCTGGTGTGAGGCCAAAAATGTCTCTGTGATTTTATAAAGGTGAAGGGAATCAAACAAAAATAAACAATGTCTCGGGTGCGTTATGCGTCCCTCCGCCTGCGGTCTCCAGATGCTCATGGGCCTGAGTCACACATGCCGAGGTGGATATGTTGGAAAGCCCAAGCAATGCCTCGGTGGAGCTGGAAGGTGTCTGGGTTTGGTTTTTGGGATTCCTGCAGCCAATTTAGAATGAGACAGTCCCTCCTTGGTAGATGGTGTGACACAGTCCAGAACTGAAACATTTTTGTGCATATGGACTCTGCAGGTCTGCAGTGGATCATCTGGCAGGAGGAGAGGTAAGATGTTACAGGCAAGAAATTGAACACCACGTGGGGCTGAGTGGAAGAAGCTGTCTCCCGAGTACCGAGAAACACTGACAGCTCCCACCACCGGACAAAGTTGCCTTGTCTTACCTGGTCCATAGTTGTCTGGTGCAGCTTGTCCAAACTTTCCTTGGAAACCCCTTTTTCCTTCCTCCAACTCTTTCCTACTCACCAGGAGCATTTTTTGAAATGAAATATGCTCATGTTAGCATCCCCTTACAAACAAAGGGAGATCTCCCTTTGCTGCCATCAGGACCAGGCTGTGGCGTTTCCCCAGACTGTCTGGGGAGTGCCTCTCAGCTGCTCCATCCCTTCCCCCTTCACTTTTTGTTGCCGTTCCCAGAAAGGAAAGTGAATTTTTGAGAGTGTCAGAATAGTGTAAATGCTGATATATAGGCCACAGTTGTTTGAGGGCCTTTTGAGAGACAAACTCCTCCCCTCTCCTCTGTTCCCTTCAAGTTGGGAATGATTCATCAGCTGGCCTTTGGCAAGAAAAGAGCCCTGCCCTGGGTCTCAGGCCTTTGACCTGGGTGAAGAGAGGGGTCAGGCTGCGAGCAACTGTGCAAGCGCCGCTCAGCAGCTACAGGTCTGGGAGACACAAGGGAGAGGGGAGGAAAAGAATGGAGTGGGACGGTGGGAAAAAGTGGGAATTTATAAAAGTTAAGAGTATATTTCTAAGAGTCTCAGCGGATCAGCTGACAACTGGGGTCAGGGGTCATATTTATGCTTGATTCCCTGGGCATGTTACAGTAACATCTGCTTGTTAAGGGTCTGTGGGGACCAAATGTTCCTGACCTTTGCCTACGGAAGGGGACAAACCAGGAGATTAGGGGTGTTCATATTAACATTTGTGTTTGACTTGAAGGTTTCCCCTTATCTGAGCCTGGTTTGTCAATTTTGCCAAAATTCTTTTATGCTCTACCCAAATAAACAGGTCAACCATGCCAACAGTTTGGCCAGGACTTGAGGTCATGAGGTGTTTGACATCAGTTGACTCCTAAAAAGGAGAGTAGGAAGGGTGGAAACCCTTGCTCTGGGAGGTGAGGCTCAGTCCATCTCCTGGTCTGGGCATGCTCTCAGTTATAAACATCTGGAGCAAGTGCCTGGTCCCTGCTTGCATCTATATTTAGTAATGAAAGAACTAATGTCAAGATATAACCAGAAGCTTATGAAAAGGGTAGGACCTCATTTTAACTTCTGTGCTAGATTTTGTGACTACTGGCTACACCAGAAAACTCCATGTATGGAAATGCCTCATACACAGGAGGAATTAATGTCCCCTCACAGCCATCTTTGAATTTATTTTGAGAAGCAATAACTAGAAATGACATCACTTTATTAACTAGAATGAGAAATATCTTCCCTCTTTATGGAACAGAGAAAGGTGTTCTAAAGATCTTTTACTTACAAAAGTCTCCTTTCTTTTTTTTCTACTAACTAGAAGGAGCTTGGTTCTTGGGTAGCAGGACATGGTGCTGATGAAAGAAGGACGAGTAAACAGTTGTGGGTATTTTTCCTAGTACCAGAGCTTTAAGGAGGCAGACTTAGATTAAAAATGTTGGTTTTGTGTTTACCTCATTGAGCACAAGACAAAAAATACTACCCCATTTAAAGGGAACACCTGACCATAACATTGTGCATTGAGTTCTTTTAATTCATTAAAAAGTTTCTTTTAGTACCTGGCTTTATCCCAGTCACTTAAGGGGCTCAATCCATGACTGTATCTATGAACAGACACCAAGTGGCTAGTCTTGTGGATCTGGGAAAATAAGACTGTTGATTTTTAGTTTGTTTACTGACACTGTTTGTGACATTTGTGGTATTTCACTTCAGTCCAAAGTTAGTCTCAGCTCAAAACCCCAGAGACCACGTGAAGTTTAATTTCAGCTAAAAACAGCTTCAACCCTGGAAACTTTTTGTTTGTAGGGGTATATTTGGTCTATTTTTATCTAGCAGCAGCTACAAGTTATCTCATATTGTGCTGTCACTTGTGTTGCCCTATCCTTGGGTCCAAAGTCAACAACAGTTAAATTTGTATTGTGTAACCCAGTTTTAAATGTATAAAAGAAAAAAAACCCAAACACAACAGGGACTGGTTCAAAACAGAGAACCTGGCTAAGGTCCAGGAACGGGAGGAGAACTGAAGCAAACTGGATTTAGGTGATCTGGGGTGGTTTAAAGTTGGGGTCTCGAAGTGAGTAGACTGGTGAAGGAGAGGAATGTAGACCATTGAAATCCACCTTTGTGATTATAAATAATAAAAAATTTCATTCGGAAGTGCATTCTGCCAAACTTCACAATAAACCTCCTAGCAGGTCATTGAAATTCTCTTAATCAGGGTCAGAACCCACAAGCTGGGGTCTGCCCTGTGAGTTCAGTGGGAAAAATATTCTTCTTTCCAAATAGTCTTTTTTTCCTCTTTCCTTTTCTTTTTCAGTTGGAAGGGACCCCCACATAAACATGCAGAGCAATTTTCCAGTACATTAACCCGGGAGGGGGGAATCCTTACTAGCAATGCAACGGGTAGCCTAAAAAAAAAATAAAAATGGAGCAACCGGGTGAGCTGAAGATGGATGAGCCTGGGATATAAGACAGGGTAGTTTTTCCACTGTCCTGCCCTATACACCTAGGACAAAGGCTTCATTGAGTGAGATGCTTGACATCAGCCTCATAAACTAGTAGTTGGGCACAAAAGGTCTGACACTTGAAAGTACCAGTCCCTGCCCTCTTTGCATTGCAGCTGCACAGAGGGGTTGGGTCTAACAGTTGTGTCCCTTTGTCGTCCTGTAGGACAAGAGGTGAAGATAAATAGTGTTGACTTTAATGCAGTCACACAATTTTGCGTTTTCCCAAAAGACAACATTTCCTCCCAGGCCTTACTTTATTACCTCGAGCAGCTAGAACCACCTTCCTTCTCTTGGGGGTGGGGACAGGCTAGAGGTAGTAGAGGGCAAAGGGCGGAGAGATGAAACCCAAGCCCTGGTACCTCTTCCCCAGCAACGAGGTGGGCCATAATTTTCTCCTGCTTTGTTATGGTGCTTTTCTTCTCTTTCTCGTGGGAAAGCTGGAAATGGCCTGAAAAGCTTGGAAAGAAACTTAAAAATGTAGAACTTTTTATCAATTAAAAACTCAATTTCTCTTAAAAAATTATATACTCCCACAAGATCTATACCAGGAAGAAGGGTTGAATTTTCTGTGGCAGCTTCCTGGAAAAAAGCTAGACAGAATGTGTTTGCAAGCAGTTCCTTCCAAAATGATCATTCATTAGTTCCATGTCTTGAAATCAGAACCATGAGTATTTCAATTGGAAAATTGGACAGATGCAGGATATATATTGGAGGCAGGAGTGAAATAGTAGCATCTTTACCAATGCAGAAAGCAAAGGAGGAAATTTAGGAATGGGTAGACTTCTGTTCACATCTAAAACTTGGTAGGCTATAGCCAAGTTCAACTGTTTAGAGTATTATCTGTCTGGTATTATGCTCCTTGGCTGTGGAATGCCCTTTTGGATGTGTCAGTGTCATCCTGTACAGTGACTCATTCAACAATGAGCAGAACATCCCAAGTCATTCATATTTGTCCAGCTTGACCCTTCCCTTTCCTTCTCTGCAGTGAACTTGTGGTAACAACACCACAGAGGATGAATGAGCTAATTAAAAATGTATTAAGGGGAATTCTATACTTGTAAGTAAAATAAATGTTAGACCTGGGACATGAGGGCTGTGGAGAAACAAAATAATCTGGCCTATGATCTATGCTGATTGCCTTTGGTATTTAAGCCAAACTGTTTCAGGCTGAACCAGGCATCTCCCCAGTGCAAAAAGTCAAAAGCAGAGGAGCACCTGTAGTTAGCTTTTGTACAGAGGTATGTGGTAGGAGAGCTTCAAGGAAAGGTCCCTCCTGACAATGATTACTTCCATTTTCTGAGTTCACATTATTGTTATTTTTCAGGCCTTGTTGCTTAGTTGAATTTGTTTCTTGGCTTCTCATTGACCTGTGATCTTGGACTGACTTGAAAGGATGCCTTGTATGCTTAGAGAGTAGAGTTTGTGTCTGTTTGATAAGTTGTCGGCAAATCTAAGAAAATAAAGACAGGCAAGTTCTCTCAGGCTGTTTTGAGTTCTATCAGCCCTTAGGACTTGGCAACTAAACAGAAGATGAGAAATCTTGTATTTGAAAAACAAATTCATTTCTGTGAGATAGGAGGGATAGGCAGGAAAAGAGGCTCTTTTGGCCTCAATATTGTCCTCTGCAAATAGTATAACTGAGTACCCCATCACTGTGTTGTGCATTTCAATAGAAAGAAAAAAAATTGCCTGGTGGATTTGACAGCTGTCTGGCAGCAAAAAGAGTCCTGGGCAAAATTGCTAACTCCAGGGAGTCAATGACAAAGTCCAATTGACTACGATGGGGCAGAACTTGTCCCCTGGGAACAGTTCTGGCCAATTTGGCCAGGGACTAACTTCTTGCTTTCCCAAGTCACCCCAGCAAACACTACCCACTTCTTTCTGTGCCTGCATTTTTCAGTGATCCTCCTGAGCACTGAGTGACCTAATTTCTGGGGCACTGAGCATCATCTGAAGTCAAAGGCTGCTGAGGGTGTTCTTTGCTCACTTACGCTTCCAGAAATCAATTGAGATTTATTTCAGAGTCAGCAAAATCAACTCAGGCTACTAAAGTCTGATTTTCAAAGCTGTTTGAAGTCAGCTGAAATTAAGGGCTAAAGCAGCTTAGAAAACCAGCTGGCACCTATGTAAGTATCTTTAAAAATCTGACTCCATCTCCTTATACTTAGCATTTCATTTTTTTTTCCAGGGTGCCCACACTTTCATGACCTCACTGAAAGGAAAGGCACTAAAATTATACAGCAGGTCTTCTAACGTACATAGACACATTGCAGTGTATGTAAATGCATGTCTGAGGTCTGGAAAGAGGTCGAGCCTTTCACTGGGCTGAGGGCCAAGTAGGTGCTGGAATTAGAGCAGTGTAAAGATTATGTCTGTGAGGTGGGGGAGGCATTGAATCATTTAGGGGCCTTAATGTATCCGTCCCCCTTAAGTCAAATTGGGTAGGGGTGTAGACATCCTTGCCTCACTGGGTGCACCATTCCCTATAGAGACTGGAGTCTTGGAAGGGGCAATCCTTTAGCATGATGGGATTATCTGTTCTGCACAGTAGCGTGTACAGAAAGTTGGCGATATGATCTTCCTTTCATCCTCACCTAACTTGTCTCTGCAACCCCTGTGGGGATGTGCTGCCTAATATGCAGAGAGAGCCTCAGCTTTAAATCATAGCCAGGATAAGAAGGATTTACTTTGCCCCTTTCTCTCTCCCTGTTCTCCAAATACTATTATTGTGTTATTTTTCAACAGTTTAAGAAATGTTCAGTAGCAAAATTGAAGAACTTGGGCAGACCCCTCCTTCAAGCAGAGTAAAATGGTCCCAAGCAGCCAAAACAAGAGCCCACTCTCACAGAGGTGTCTTTGTGCAATATAAAACTAGCAGAGCTGGGTCTGTGCCACCTTTTCCTTGCCCTGTGAAAAGTGGAGGGCTGAGAGCATGGCTGAAAAAGGCTCAGGACATTCTCACAGTCGGGGCTGGCAGGACTTGTCGGAAGGCTGTTCCAGCTGGCCAGGATCAGAGCATCCCCAGGGGTGTGACAGATTCCCCCAAGAATGAACAAGCAGACTGAAGAACATGAAGATGTGTCTCCTTTCTCCCACTCCCTGCTGTGATCCCAAACCCAGGTCAAAACCAGCTCGTTTCAGCCCAAAAAATAGCCTTTTGATACCCTTTCCAGAGCCAGTCTTTCTATAGGAGCTATTTAAAATGTTACAAGTTTCTGCTATCAAGATTTTCGTTCTATTTGCCTGGGGAAAATCATTGAAACTGAGCTTAAATAGACATCCTCCTCCACACAATTCTTTTCTCTAAACAAATTAGCATACGTTGGAAAACTGTCTTGGACATGAGACAAATAATGACTCGATCTGAACTGTTTATGTTGGCTGAACATTATGACACTGGGAAAGTCCAGTGCTGGTCAATACATTTTTTTCCTTGGGAATTGACAGTAATAGCTTACTCAGAAGAAATGCAGCATCTCGCACACTACCAATACCAAGCCTGGAACTGCTGGCAAAGCCTTCTGTTATTTTAAGGATGTTTTACTGTAATTTTTCACTTTAAGGAGTTGCTTGATTGCATTATTTCCAGTATATGTTTTATTCCAAAGAAGCAGCTAGGAGTCTTCCCAGTACACAGCTGTCTTGGCACTGTGAACTACCCTGAATTGTTGTAAAAAGTCTCATTGATTTTGAAGTTTTCTGACTTACATTTAAGTCTTAACTGTCTGAGGTCCAACATACCTAACCAATTTTCTTTTACTTCATATTATATGCTCAGCTATCAAACAGAATTGACTATACTGGTTGTAACACCATGACATATGGGGAGAGTGGTCCAATGCCTTGTGTAAGATAGCTGAGAGTGTCCTGTCCTTCACTCCCATTGATTTTGAAGTTTTCTGACTTACATTTAAGTCTTAACTGTCTGAGGTCCAACATACCTAACCAATTTTCTTTTACTTCATATTATATGCTCAGCTATCAAACAGAATTGACTATACTGGTTGTAACACCATGACATATGGGGAGAGTGGTCCAATGCCTTGTGTAAGATAGCTGAGAGTGTCCTGTCCTTCACTCCAACCACATGTGAGTTCTCTCAGAGCTGACATCTGTAGCACACAGATGAGGAACAGAAAATATTTTGGGGAAAATAAAAAAAGCAAATTACTTCTGATGAGTATTTTGAATGATGAAATGTTTTGACTACCCCATAAACTGGCTGCAAAAGGAAAGACAAAAATAGCTAATGGGAATTTTGGAATTCCATTTTTTTTCATCCACCTTAGCTATGAAAAGATACTTTTGAAAGCTTCTTGTGGGATTTTTTTTACTTTTGCAGAGTTCAAGATATTTCAAAGAAAGGTGATAACATTTGTATCCCCATTTTACAGATGGTGAGACAAAAATATTCCTCACATTCATCTTATACAGTAGTCTCTGTCATCTGATAAAACCTGACTCTGGTAAGACCACTGACTGCTTACCATTATGGATATGCCATAGAAACTATTAGGATCTTCTGGCTTTTAGTTCATTCTCCATAGCAATGAAAGGGAGCTGGAAGTGTCTTCTGGAGTCAGCTGAGCTGAGCTGATAATGTATATTGACGATACACACTTAAGCATATATCTAACTTTAAATACAGCATAGTTTTCCTGAAATAATACAAGAATTCTATGGGATTTAAAGCAGTTTAAAGTTAAGTGCTTATTTAAATGTGTAATTAAATCAAGATGTTATTAATTGTTTGTATCAAGATAAGCAAAGCTCTAAAAGAAGTATCTCCAACTTGAAATAAAAGGTATTTGTTTTGTTTTACGAAGAATTACACATAGAATTATGTTAAGACTAACTGTTCTGTTGAGGCTACAAAGAAAAATATCCTAATTTTATGGGCTTGTGAAAAAATAAAATATTTTTCATTTGAAACTTGATTTTTTCTAAGTAGATAAAAACTAAGGGCCATCTTTAAAGAAAACTTATTGGATCAAAAAGACTGAAAAAAAAGAAGAAAGAATAAAATGTCTGGAGCCATATTGATCCTTAAGAAAAAGTTAGATTGGACCATAGCTCAATTTAAAAGCTGCCAACACCTGAAGAAAATACATTTTCATCCTGAAAGCTTGTATGCTTCATTTCTAACCCATTTGTTAGTCCAATAAAAGGTTGCACTTTAACTATCTTGACTCACTTGAGAATAATTGGCATTTCTTTCATTTTATGGCATCATTTAAGTTTAAGAATGGATTATTTGCTTGCATATTCCTGCCTTTTGCTGCTGCTGATGGATGAATTCCTACTCAGCAGG
>NW_008668601.1:59397-76340 GCF_000695815.1 Acanthisitta chloris
TATATACTGTGCAGCTACTGTGAAATCTTCTATTAGGCTGAAACCCAGCCCGGTGCAACGGGGGAGAGCAAGGGCCTTGCCTTGCCTCCTGCCCTACAGCAAGGTGCTCAAGAGGGCTGAAATGTTGGGTTACAGGTCAAAGGCAAGGTTGTGTTCCCCAGGGAATTAAAATAAGCAGGAAGCAGGCACAGCAATGCAGGGAGAAAGATGTTGCTGCAACACAAGAGGAATTAAAAAAAAAAAGAAGTTCTATATATGTGTGCATTCTGACCCACTGGTAGCAATGGATTAACCCTTCCAGGACTTTGCTGTCCTCTGGATTAGCCTTGTGGAGAATCGCTGACTGCTCTTGCTGTCAGTACTCCAGGGGAGTAGCTGTGAATGGGCTGTCTCGCAGCCTTGTGCCTCCACTGGCTAAAGGATATAAATTCCATCTGCCTTTTACAGAGTCTGGGATTGTTTTTTATGTGAAAAAGTAGGGATTTTGCCCTTAGCGAATTCTTGCTTGCTGCACACAAAATGCCCTGTGTGAGGGAATTCACTCTATCAAAGGAGAGCCATTTTCATCCTGATTTGTGTCTGAAACATGCAAACAACATAACAGCTGCATGCTGCATTGAATAAAGAACATACACATGCATTTAAATCACTTATATCTTACTTTTTTATGATGCAATTGTGAATTATGTTCTTTTTGCATCTGTAATTAGAGGGCAGAACAGATGGTGAAGGCTTCGTTTAAAGTGATGTGTCCATTAAAATAACCTATGCTGCCAAATGATTGCTCACTATAACAGGGTGTTCATTCACCAGAGCAGGCTTTTTGCTCTATGGAAATACATTGGGAAGGCCTCTGGACTTGACAAAATCCTTTTTAATTTTAGCGCTTCCCTATAAAAAAGACTGACTATATGGGGTTAGTGCTAAACCCCCAAAGCATATGTTTGATGGTATCTTTATAATTTTAGGATGACCTTGTTTATAATGAAAAAAATGATTGCAAATAAAAGATAAAGGGAAAGAAAAACAGCATACATTAATTTCCTTTAAAGGAAGGAATAATTATTTTGTGGTTCTTAATTAATTTCCAGGGTCATTCTACCCAATCTGGAGCAGAGAGTGACCTATTCCCAAGACAGGGTCTGTTCTGAACTCAGTGTAGAAGCAATTAAGGTCCATGGCTAAAGTGCTGTAGAAATATTTACACTGATAAAAGCAATCCCACATGATTGTTACGTGAATAGAAGAATTTCTGAGTCTGATGATGAGGGTAAACACTGAAAGTGTCCCTTTCTCTTCCTATCCTTCTTCCTGGGAGATGGTTCATTATGAAGACATTTGCCCCACATTAAGAGAGTGGGAAAACAAAGAATTTGCGTTTGCTCAGTTTTCTTCTTAGTATGGAAACAGGTAAAGAGGTGGAGCACTCCCTGTCAAAAAAGATTGTCTTAAGGAATAAAACCTTTGAGCATTGGAGTGAAGCCAGCTTTGGGCAGTTGTGATTGGAGCGTACTGCCAAAGTCAGCTGGGGAGCCTGTGAAAACCTGGTCATCAGTCTTAATCCAAGTTCTTAGTCCAGATGTATTTTAATAATATAATTTGGTTTTATGAGTGCATGTGTGTGTTCTCAACAGGGAGGTCAATGACTGAGTGGAAAATGAGATTTTTCTTTTAATAGATATTCCTCCAATTCAGCATAATGCTTTAACAAGATAATAACAATGGCAGAGTATCTGCAACGCTGCTAATTTCAACTCTGAGTTGAGAGTATTCATTGGGGTTGTCCCACAGCCCATCTCATGAGCACTGGAACATTCCCATAGTGCATGGATGCAACTTAAAACCAAAAGAGCTTTTACTCAAGCCACCTTAAGAATATTAAGTGATATATGGACCAGACAGCTTAAGCTGGTTTAGAATAATTTATTGTGGAGATAACAAGTCAAAGTCTTCAGTGCTTCAAGTGAATAAAAAAAAATCTGTGACATAAAGAAGGCTATTTCCGTTCAAAATGTGAAGACAGCTGAAGGCTTTGCATGCTGACATGTGATTTTAATTTGTGAACATCAGTCAAGTGATTCACATGTTAAACTGTCCCATGGCATTGTGAGACAGCAAGACTTTGTTGGTCAGATAAACAAGAATTTGTAAAGTTGACTGGCTCAGGTGATTCACAAGGAGCACAATGCTCTGTGACACATTGATTGTTGGGATGATACATAGGTCCCTAATGTAGGGAACAGCTAATGGTTGAACAGATTACATCACAGGTTGAGAAGAAATCAAAATGTGGCAGCTAAACACAATCTTTTTAATTGTCATTTGCATTGTGTTCTACACAAATATATTTTGAGGGGAGGGGACTCCGTCAGCACTTGAGCAGTTTCACATATTGCCTGTTTGTGCTCTCTGGGCTGCAAACCAGCTCTGCAGTGATCAGTAGATTTCAGAGTGGATCTATTATTCTGCTTGGGATTCAGAGACCTTTTTTTCAGCATACCTATTACTATTGTGTTTCCATACCTGCCATTGATCATCCTTTCCCAATTATTCTAACAAGAGAAGCACACATGGTTTCCAGACTGCACTTCTGATCTCCTCCAGTCCACAGCTGTTTGCTTAATGAATGCTTGTGGCTTGTTTCCCTTACCCTGGAATCATCAAGAGAAAAAAAAAGAGAGAGAGAGAGAGAAGAGAAAAAGGGGGAGGGAGGGCATAAATCAGAAAAGAATTTACTAATTTAAATGTTAATTATGGAGTAAGATAGTGCCCAGGTTATGCTCCATTAAGGTCAAAAGGAACTCTATGAGCCTGGTCACCCCAGAACTGCAGTAAGTATGTCCATGTGAGATGAGACCATCAGCACTTAAATAAGTCTGCACAAGGAGGTGGTGAGTGACATGCTTTCAAGGAGGATGGTGTTCAGAATTAAAAAAAACATTTTAGGAATAAACACATGCCAGAAAACTGCATTAAAACAGGACAAAGACATCAGTTCAAAATTGCCAGGAGCCCAAGATATTCTGCTGGGGCAGCAAATCAAGCAATGGGCACACAATGTCTAAGGTGTTGTGTTAAAATAGCAAAAATCCTTAATGGCAATTGTAAAGTGATGCATTGCATTTGACAACAGAATGGAAAATACAAATTGATTCTTCTTGTTTACATTTAAGTGCTTATCAAAGTCTGTAGGTAGACCTACAGTTATGCTCATCTGTCAGACCAGAGAAATCTAGTTTGCTCTCATAAATGTAAAAGAATTTCCTTTTGTCCTTTTTTCTTTTTTTTTTTGTGAGTGTGCTTTTTTCAAACATGCCCTCCCCTGGCCCCCCTCCCCCTATTCCCTTTCATTTCCAATCCAGACAGTGTTTTTAAGTCTTCATATTCCCCTGTTGACACACCTCTGAGCCAAGCTGATGGACAAAACGAGTCTCTGAGCTGAAGCCTTTCAGAAATGATATACAGGAATTAGTGCTGATATGCACTGAAGGGGAGCTCTACTTTTGTTTCTTCAGTGGCTGTGGAAACTGATCCAGGACAAACTTTGGAAATCTTTTACAGCCATCTGATGCAAAGTGATTTTTAGCTTTCTATCACCTTTGACATATGAACACTGGCATAACTTTTGTACTACTGTGGTCCTTGCCAGGGGCAGTTCATCAGATAGCAGGGATTAGGGACAAGTGAGCTAGTTCAGCTGGAATTCCTGCCCAGCTCCCCTTTCACCTCTGTGGCCTACTCTGTGATATGTACTAAATCTGAACCATATACATTACATTCTACTATCACCATCCTGTGTAACTCCTCTTTAATCTCTTGCTGCCATTGAATAGTGTGGAGCCAGTACTTCTAAATTTCATGACGCCATTGAATTCCATGGGGGAAATCTGGGCTGTATTGAAGTCAACACCAAACCTCTCATGGGTGGTCAGGTTTTTACCCAGTGCCTCCATTTCCACTTTTCTCAAAAGGAGAATGCCAAATTTCAAACCAACTGGAAATTTTCTTGAACAATTTTGGAGTCAAAATGCATCTTTTAACAAAATCACCTGTTTTAGATGTTGTGACATCCTTTTAAATGTGATTTAATTTCGCAAAACAAGGCAATGAAATATTTCAGTAGCATTGAAATATCCTGACTATACTGAAGCACAGTTGGTTTTATTTTCATTTCCAATGACTTATGAAAGAAAAGTCAGTATTTGTGCAATTCCTTCATTTAAATGGTCACTGTGAAATAAATATTCTGATGCTATGCAGATGAAATATTTTGGTTTAACCCATAATAAATGTCTATTTTGTAATCTCGGTTCATGTTTAAACTGCTTCGAAATAGGAAAAGAAACATAAAATAGTAGTACTTCCTAAGTATAGGGAATCTTTTTGCTCAAATGCATATACTTTTTGCAGTTTTATTGGGAAAGTTACGTTATATATTGAAACAGACTCTTCATTTAATGTGGGAACTCCTTGAGAAAACAGCAACTGCTGCTGAGATTACTTCTTTACAGATTTAACTTTGATTGTTATTTTGGGAAGGCGTTTACAATATTTCAAGACCAGATATTTTCTTATTTCTACCACTGAGACATCATTGTTTCTGAATGTTGTCTTCCAATTAGATATATCTCAAAGAAGTGATCCATATACCTGCTGACTTGTGAGGAAGATACCCAGTAAACATTCTTTTCAAAAGCTGCTGCACAGGTGCAAAATGGTCCATCTACTGATATAAAAACAATCAGATAAAAGGCTCTCTGGTAAAGTAGGTTCAGCAAAACACATAAATTAACTTCTGCAAAATCCTCCACTCATTTGCAGAACTGAGGAATATAGAATGTTTTTATTTTAATAGGAAATACGTATCTCTAATCCAAAGTTAATTGATCTGTATATCACATTTTTCTTAGGTTCTTCTGCTTCTTTTCTAACTTCAGAAAAGGATGTATTAATTTTTCAATATACATTGTTGTTTCTTAAAACTGAATGTCTAGGCCAGATCCTCATTGGAGATTCATTGGTTTAAATTTGAAGCAACTCCATTAACTTCAAGAGGGAATTTAGCCTGTTGCATCTGGCTCACATCATATCATTCAAGTTTGGCACAAACATACAGCTACTTAAAAGCTTTCGATCTGGTTGGGAAAAATCCTTATGGCAAAAGACAACAGAAAGAGCAATCCAGTGACCTGCAAGCTTAGGTGACTGAAGCCAGATGTGTTCAGCTGCTTAGTGGTCTTAAAGCCACTTGTTAGGCAAGGCAGATGCAGAACAGCACCTGACATTGCAGAAATCTTTTATTTTGCTTTGATACAGCTACTTAAAAGCTTTCGATCTGGTTGGGAAAAATCCTTATGGCAAAAGACAACAGAAAGAGCAATCCAGTGACCTGCAAGCTTAGGTGACTGAAGCCAGATGTGTTCAGCTGCTTAGTGGTCTTAAAGCCACTTGTTAGGCAAGGCAGATGCAGAACAGCACCTGACATTGCAGAAATCTTTTATTTTGCTTTGATGGCAACACTTTGGTGTGGATCTTAAATCTGAACTTTTTCTAATGTCCCCAGGAGGAAAGACCTGGAAAAGTCAGCCAATTACAGTACAGCATTTGCTATATGTGTTAGAAAGGTGATGCAGAAGAAAAGGTTCTTATAAATGTTACTGCTGCAAATTCAGGATTTTAGACAAGAGCTGGTTTGGCTTGAGGGTATAATGCTAAATGAGGAATAAAAATTTTCACTGGGACAAATTTGGGGAAAGTTCAACATCCTGGTCACTGTCACAGCAAGGGGTTAATAGGACATTGATGGGAGTTGGATTAGGACCAGGATGGAAAAGAAGAAAAATTGTGGCAATTTCTGCAATTCCATAAGGACATTCTTAGATACTGAACAGAACAGGGCAGGTTCTATCGAGAACATCCAACAAATATGTTTGCCAATGTACCATAACCCTGACCTAGAAATGAGTGTTTATGACTCAGTCTTTCTGCTGAGATTATGAAAAAATAAGCATTTTAGAAGCAGTTTCTCACTGCGTGTATGCCTTCAAAATCAGAGATATGATTTTGCCTAAGCTTACTCTTGTTATAGACTGGACTCAGATCAGTGACCAAATGTTAAAGAGCTTTATAGTTCATACATAGTTATTCAGGTCATCCAGCCCTGCTCAGAACATGGTGCACTCTCAGAAGAAATGGTGACTTTATCATTAATGCTGGTTGGGATGCAAAAGAGTGATGCAATCAGTAACAGGTCCTCTTTTCACAACACACGTGCCAAACAAAAACAAAAATACAAAACTCAGCACATTATAAATGACATAGGAAATGAAAACTCCCAGCCACTGTTCAAGGGAAATAGAGAAAAGAAAAAGATAAGCAATCATTACAGTGCAGTCTTTTTCTGCTTAATAATATTAAGTTCAGGCAAAACTGGAAGGGTTCACATCCTCAGACAGGGAAAAATGTTTTTCATTCCCTTTAAATTCAATCTTTCATCCTTTGCTTCTTATTTATTTGACTTCTGAGACATTATGTTCATTCAGGTGCTAAGCTCCCATTGGGCTTGAAGTGGAATTAGCTTGGGATGTAGGAAGTTGGAAACTATGAGCAACGCAAACCTTTGCACCAAGCCCTATGAAACTAAATTAAGTAGTTAGCTCATCTCTTCTCATGGTGTCTTACTTTGCAATAGAACAAAGGGGCAAATTTAACCCTAATGTGAGAGGTCAAAACAGTTAAGAATTAAACCAATAGGAAAAATTCTCTTTATTTGACTAACAAGAGAAAGCCTTCTGTATAAACAGGCATCCTCCTCCTCTTCCTAATCTCTTAAACATCCGGCCAGGATTAGGGTCCTATTGCACTAACTGCTATATAAACCCAGAGCACAGAGCAGTTCTTCTGCAAAGACTCTTTATTTTAAATGGGCACGAGGAAAGGATGGAAAGAAAGGGATACTGTACTCAAGAAAGAATTAGGTTGGTGAGAAATCCACTCAGATCCCAACATCAGAGAGACAAACTCAAGAGCATTACCAGGCAAAGTATTGCACTTGCGTTCAAACCACCCACTAACCTTAACTGCTCTTGATGAGAGAGAAATAAATGAACTTAAGGACCACCTTTGCTTCACAGCTCTACTTTTTGTTACAGGTCAAACTTTGTCAATACAGATTGCTGCTAAACTGTGCCTGGCAAGATGTGGATGCAATTGTTTTATTAGGGGATTGTTTCACAGCATTAATCTGATCACCAGATTTGAGACTTTTGGAGGTTTATCATCCTCTTGCCTTTTGATGTATGGATAGTATGTTAGGGTCCCATGTTATCAATTTCTTGTGGCTTCAGGATACCAGCCAACAGAGATCTCAGAGCTTCCAATCTTTTATCTTGTGTCTGCAGTGACTTTCTCCTGCAGCAAGGCATTAGATCAACTCTGTTGTCAGCTTAGGGGAAATCCATCAGTTAGCATCAGTGGAGGAATGAAGAAGAATGACCTGGCAAGACGCAAAGTAACCTCAAACTTGAGCCAAGAACTTGTCAGAGAGCATAACTGCATCACCCAGTTTTCTCTGGGTGATGAGAGAAAAAACATGGAGAGTGACTGCCACAGTGAGCAGGATCCACACCCTCTCTGCAAACAAACACCACCTTCAATAAGTGCCTTTTTAATGTGCATTGAGTCTTTGTGTAGGAAAAGGATGTGCAGTTGGCAAGTATCAAGCTGTAAGGGGATAGTTTGAACATGCTGATAAAACGTCTAGCTTTACTCCAGAGTTGACTTTATCATTTACCCAGGGATATTGTTAGTAGAAGATGATAGCCACGCTCCGACAAGAGACAGACAGTGAAATGTATATGAACAAAACAGCCATTGTGGTAAATTCTATCCTGTTTGTGTGGTGACTTCTCTATCCATAATCACACAACTTTACAGGCAGAGATAAAACACAAAGCAGGCAGGGAGAGAGGTGAGGGTAAAGAAAAGGAAAAGAGAGCACACTGAGATCAAGGGGCTGTGTTAAGAAAGACAGACACTATCCCTCTTAAAGCCTCAACACCAAGAAAATAAAAGGAAGAGAAAAGAGAAAGAAATCTCCTGTGCCTGTGTCCTCAGGCAGAGGGACGGTGACTGGAGCAAGGGGGCGAGGTGTGTGCTTCAGAAAATGAGGTTAGCTGGTTCACTTCTGCCAGATGGTCTGCAGGAGTGGCTGGAGCATGGAGGCAACAAAAAGTCAATGCCATGAATGGAAAGAATGGCTTTGCTGCCCTCAGAAGAAGCTGTGGGGATTACTGAAATTAGAGCTGGGCTCATGCTGCAAACACTTTCCCCTGAGCGTTCACTTGCAGTGAAAGGAAAACAATTTTACACCCGTGTGTAACATGCCTCTTTTGTATTCGCCTTCCATGGGTCTCTCCACCCACTGAGTTTTATTTGTCTAATGAAGACTCGAGGGCTGTGAATTTTAAGCTCCCATGTCTGACAATTCCTGGCTGAAGTGGTATACTTCATTGTATTTATTATTTCTGTTGATTTAAATCAGTATAAAAAGTCCCATTCAAGACATCTCAACAGGGTTTTAATTGCAAATGATGGACATTCCATCATTGAAAATAATCCGAAGGAAATGGTGCAAGTTGGATTGGCACTGCCTTAAGCAGAGTGAGGCCACCAAGACTGCAATGAGCCAGAGGAGGATCTTACCACCACCTTTACATATAGGACCTAATTTGCACACCAGTATCTAAAGACTTCACAAAATCCCTTATCAGGAAGATTTTTGGGACGTAGCATAGCCTAGGGAGGAGGATTGTCCTAGATCTTGTCAGAGAGGCAGCCAAGAAGATTTATCAATAATCTGACTGTGAGATTTTTCTGCAGGATCAAGATTTATATGCAAACAGCCAAGGCATGTCAGAAGTCCCTGGAAGTGACATAACCTTGGTTTTGCATTTACTCCTGAATGAATGAGGAAAAGGTGCGTTGAACTTTCCAATGCACAGCTCATGGAGCAGCTTCCTCTATGTCTTGGACTCTGTCTCTCTGCTTGGGAATTCATAGCCTGAAGGCTCTGACTCAAACTCTGGTGGTGTTGGCTACTGGAGGTTACTACAGGGGTGGCAGAAGGTATCTCCTCAGCCACTTTTCAGTCAGAAATATTGGTTCAAACTAGTGGAAGGAGAAAGGGGAATGGCAGAGTTCACTGTTGCTAAATCTACCAGAGCCCTATGTCTCAGACCTCTAAAAGTGAACAGGTCCATGCAATTAATATATGTGGAAAGTAAAAATTCTCTTAAACTCTCTAGGCAGAGAAAATACCAGGAGCGATATTTTTGTTCTTCTAAGTACATGTCAATAGAAGTGGAGAGATAAAGGGTTAATATCTTTCAGAATTTGGAAATACCCCTTATCACCTGCTTCATCTGAAAGTGAACCAAAACCTGGCAGTACCTTCTGCTGTCCCCCCTGGTTTTGGTGTCACTGAGCCTTGCTGAAAGCAAAAGTTGTGTTTCCCCAAGCTTAGCCAATCTGGAAGAAGAACCAATTTCTCCTCCATCAGGTGGAGAATCACATCAGAATTAAGACTGATTATGACTCTGTATACTATTAAAGACATTCAGAGTATTTTTATTTTGGTATTATAACGTGCTTGGAAGCTATTTTTATTATGAGCCTGTACCAGCTCTTTAGACATTGTAAGTGAAAGAGTTGCTTGACTGTAATCAAGGGTTGGGCTCAGTTTTCAAGGCCATCCGTCCAAAGCTGGTCACACGCTTTGAACATTTATCCATCTGGAAGAGTCACAGCTCATTCCACAAGGACCATCAAAGAGCCAAGAGATAATAGCACATTTGTTTTCAACTGATTAAGGCCAAACTGGAACCATAAATTCAGTAGTAATAGTTTAGAAAGATAGTGAATAGATTTACCACACTGTGCTATTGCATGCCACGCTTTGAGTTCATACCTCATTTTCATTATAAGTTTTTGTGGTTCTGCTATTCCTGCTTAGACCTGCTAATATGAAAATATCAGAATATCAAGGTGTGGGTGGAATCATATCTCCAGGGAGCAGTGTAACCTTGTTGCTGAATCTCCTAAAGACAGACTGACCAAAATGTGCTGCTGGAAGAAAAATATTAGATTAGCAGGGAAATGGACTACTTTAGTGACCTAATAGGTATTCTCCAATGCTAACTTCAGTAGATTCACAACAGGAAAATATTGATTTAATGACCCAAAAGAAAGCAGAAACTTCTTGGGGAAGAGATAAATTTCATGATGATTCACTCTCTTTTTTTAAATCATGATAAAGACAGTTTGTAACCTGTATTTTTCAGGCAAACACAGAAACTGTAATTTGTCAGCAAATAATAATGCATGGGGTGCATCCATTTCTTTATGAAAACAGCATAAATCTGAAATTCTTCCTCCCTGGAAAGAAATTTAATATTTAAAGGTAATTTGACCTGTACATGTGTGTGCCATGAATCTTTTATGTGACCTACAGCAAATGTATTTATATAGTATTATTCTGAGGATAGTTATCTCTTATTCATTTTCTGGGATATTATTTTTCTTTCTTTGACTAATGTACATTTGGCCTTCTCATTTCCCCACTCAGCCAGAACTATGTTAACCTTTGCATTTATGCCTTTTTTCCCCCTTTTCAAGGTCTGGTAGCTAACATTGGACCATATGTGGCTAAAGTTATGATAGGATTGTTCTTTTTGCTAACATATAAGATATGTTTTTTTGGTTTTTTCCAACTCCTTATTTCTATTGTTGTTGCTGTGATGTGTCTGGTGAAGGGGAAAACAAAGACAGAGTGGGAAAGAAGTATTTTCATTGTTGTTTCATTGTTAATTTCTGTTCCTTTGCAGAAAGTTACTGAGGAATGTGTAGATTATTTAGTTGGGTGATGTGTTATCTCTGACCAGATCTGCCTTATAGAAGACAGGCATCTTAGACTGAAGTTCTGCAAAGGGATCAATGCAACAGATACATCCCTCTTGCATCCCACTTAGCTTTATTTTGAAGCAAGTCGTCATGATTTTGGAGGCCTTGCCATAGCCCTTGACAACAGTGAGTTTCATACTCCGAAGTCCTGTTCTGTAGGTCTCTTTACAAATGCTTTGATTGACAAATGACTTTGCTTGGGATGTCTGATGAGGCTACTGCCTCCAGCCCTGCCTCTGGTGCAAAGATATTTATACTGCTTGTCAGTCAGCCCCTGACACACCATCATTTGCAGCACAGCATTTTATGGTAAATCATCACCAATTTCTTCTGGTTTTCAAACAGTGTATGGTAAACTTCAGTGGTTCAGGAGCTGATTGACTCCATAACTCATAGCTGTGGAAAGAGGTATAGGATGGGCATCTGGGACAGTAAACTCATCAGATGTCCCAAATGAAGCTGTCCCTCCTCATCAGTCAAAACCTTCCGTTGCATCTTTGAGTTTAATTGGCATGACCTTTAATTGCTTTTAATTGTGTGTGTAAATCTTCTTTTGTTACACTGAACCTTTGGTGAATCAGGCATTTTATCTCCCAATTGCTCCCAACTGTTGGATGAGCAGGGGACTCAGCATCTTCACTGTGGCAGCATACAGCTGCATCTACTGTGTCCTGATAATAGATAGACCTGCCTCCAAGAAGTTCTTGTTTAACTGAACGCAGTGATATCTGTAGGCTCATTATCTCTTGGTGCTGGACCTATTGCTTAACCTTGTTCTGCACAAACTCAAGACCCAGAAGTGGGTATGTCCCATGGAAGAGAGCAGTTGGGAGAGTACCGTTGTCCCTAAAACCTGTTTGCATTATGGTCTCTCTTCTAGTCACTTTTTTCAGCTGTTCTGCTTTCATTATAGCCAAGGATGTCTGTCCACTGGCCAAGAGAGGCATACAAAAATGACCACTGCTGGTTCATCTGGTCTTCTGTGTGCTGGTGAACTGTCCTGAGTAAAAAGACCTGCAAGGAAGGTGTCACAGGCTGGATGCAGAGTCCTGGAGAAGGGCAGGAGAAGCCACAGATGGATATTTTCTCACTGGTTGTCATTCAGTAACAGTTGTGGTCCAGTTTCTGTTTTTCAAGATATGTTAAAATTTGAGCTTGAGAAAGAGAAATTTTTCCATAGGTCATTATTACATTTTTCTGATGTCATAAAAATATAAACAGTTGTTATTAAATCCTGTTATTTAATACAAAACACAAGGTTTGGGACTAACTCTTTGGCAGGATTCTTCAAATACAGCACTGGCAGAAGCACAGAGAAGAAATTTGTATATAAGAGTTGTCTGTATTACTTGACACATATTCGTTGGGAAAGCCAGCTTGATTCAGACATAGTGTAATCATACCAGACCATTTGTCCTTTCCTGAGTCTCCCATTGACCTTCATACTCCACTGAATCTTAATTTTTAATAAAGATAGCCTGTTGCTTCAGGCCCCTAGTGGCATTAAATGTATTGTTTAAAATCTCTTAACACTGTAAATCAAATTGTGCCTCTTGTACAATTGAAACTGAGGTTCTTAAAAGGCTGAAGGGAAAAGAAGGTGGGCTGAGGAAAATGGTAAATAAGCATAAAAAATATGCCAAGAGAAAGCTGAAGTGCAAAATACAGAAGTGCATATCTCTGTACAGACACGTGTATAGATGTATGTCCATGTCCACACACCCACATACACAAAGTAACAGTTCCCAAGGTCTGATAGTAATTGAAAAGGAAAGTTACTCAAGTAAAAATATTCTATTTTATTAATGTAATGAAAATTTGCAAACAAGGTTTATGACTGTAACATTATTTGAATGATGTATATTGTATTTATAGGGGGCTACATGTATATAACTCTGTGTGTATGTGTATATACATAGTTTGGTTTAATCTGTGAGCTTATTTTTCCTGTTCCCACATTCAAAGATCTGAGTATGAGTGTAAAAATATGCATTTGTGATCATTTGGTAGACATTCAAATTGTGAAGCTTATCTGAGTCTTGTCTGGGTCAATGTACTGCAGATCATAGTATTGTATAATCATAGAATGGTTTGTGTTGGACCTTAAAGATCATCTAGTTCCAACCCTGATCCAAAAACATTTTCAAAACCTCTCTGGAACTGGACATCTCTTGCGATATTTCAAGTAGAATCATTTGCTTGGACTGAAAAATTTTAGATGCTTGAGAAAATACAAAGACATGGAATAAAAAAAGGCTACTTACACTTCCAAAAGATTTTGGCCTGATCTCAGACCAACTGGTCACAATAGATGCTGGCTGAAACTGTAGAGTCTTAACATTCAAGCTAACAGTGCTGCATGGAAGTGTTTCATACTGAAGGCCCCAGGAAATTCAGCCTATGGGCTTGTAACTTGTATTCCTGTGCGGGACAAAACAACAAAAAAAAAGAAGTCTTTGATCTGATGTGTGCTATGGATACACAGCAAATCCTTAAATTTTTCTCCATGACATGACAAAAAGAGAGAAACTTAAGTGTAACCTTGGCCTTTTGCATGGTAGAGATTCTATTGCAGAATATCAACTGTCCACAAGCTCTAGATAAAAAGCAACCTTGATGTGTACTGGCCCAGGCAGATATTATCCTCCAGGTAAGACACACTCTAAACACACTTTGAAGTGACTTAATGAGAAAAAACTTGTGTGGCCTTTTTCTTTAGAGCACTTTATCCTAAGAGGACAGCAGGACCTGCTTGTAGCCTCACAACCTAGGACTTCTTCTAAATTCTTTTAATACTTCCATGGTGCTGTGTTTCTCTTGTGGTCTTTCAGCTTAATGTGTTTCTCATCCAATTCCCACTTCCTCAAAAAGGAAGTTATTAGCCTAAAAGACTAATGTAAGGACTTAAATTTCCTCAGGTATAGAGCATAAGACACTTCCCAGAACTAAATTTTCCCCTATGTGCAAAGTATGAAACTTCTAATTTATGGGAAGGGTTTACCAAAAGTGGGACTTCTTGGAGTTATCTGTAGGTAGTGGTAATTCACACTTTGGTGATTTGGTTGCATAAGGACAGACATCCCTATTTTGTCTCCACTGTAGTTATAAAAAGTCTCAGAAATTTGATGAATCAGGAGCTAAAGCAGGCCCAGCTCTCTACAGTCTTGTGCTGCTTTACGAATCTTGGGAAGAGCAGACATTGTGGGTGGTTCATTACACTGATCAAGAGCACCTGGTGATGTTTCTGCTTCCCAGAACAGCAAGATTTTGAGAGATATCATGACAAGGAAAATAAATACATCACGAAGAATCTTTGACATTCAGACATGAGGAAATCAGCATTGTTTCAATGAACATAGATCACTTAGGAGCAGTCAGTAAATTGCCTGAAGCACTTCATTCTGACTTGTGAAGGATTCCCCAGGTGCCAGGTGAGTCTCTAGAAAACATGATTTCAGGAAGTACACGTTAATATTCCTTTCATTAGCGGAAACTGAGAAATGGAGAGAGCACAAGAGTGTGTAGCAGATAGACAACCTCCCTTGCTTGGATGACTCACAGCAAATTGTCTCCTCTGTGGAACACCGGCGAGATCTGAACCTGTTTACACTGTGTACTCACATGCCAAAAATCACATAGACTTTCCTCTGAGGGCAGCAGAATGATGTGCAGGTAATATTACATTCACTACCACACACCAAAATATTCCAATAGATTTTACCAGACACTGTCAGGTGGGGAAAAAGGATGGGAATATGCAAGAATTTTTTGTTGTTGTTCGGTCTTACTAGCCTCTCCTGTCTTGCTACTCTCTCCTTTTTATTTCTTATTTTTCAGTCAACCTGACTTTGAAACTGAGTAAGCAGACTTGATCTCAACATGCCTTAGCTGTCCTGGGGATTGAAATTGCACTGAGCCCAGCATAGACATGCATGGAAATTGCACATTTTAAACTGATGGCTGCACAAGATCAGAAGCCATGGCAATGCTGACACTTTTGGCCTGGAACTTGGCATGGCTGTGAAAAACTGTGAAGCTACTGTTGCAAATGGCTCATTTTCTGACTTGAAAACTTGTAGTTTGTACCACTTCTGCAAATCACTGACAAGGAGAAGAGTTTGGTATCAGGCCACTAGCTTATCTCTTGCAAGCTGAGAGAAGTTAATATAAAGCATTGTAATCTCTTTCACAGCCTCCAGGATTCATATGAAACCATAAGAAGAAGTTTCTCAAGTGTTCTATAGGATACTAAATCTTAAGTCTCCTGGAGGCCACTGGGGAAATACCACTTCTGCAAATCACTGACAAGGAGAAGAGTTTGGTATCAGGCCACTAGCTTATCTCTTGCAAGCTGAGAGAAGTTAATATAAAGCATTGTAATCTCTTTCACAGCCTCCAGGATTCATATGAAACCATAAGAAGAAGTTTCTCAAGTGTTCTATAGGATACTAAATCTTAAGTCTCCTGGAGGCCACTGGGGAAATGAAAAGGTGTAGTTGTCACATTTTGTCAAAATATAACATCTATATAATTAGCCAGTTAGCTCCCTTTCTGCAGACCCAGTCCAGCTTGAGGTGCTAGGGCCATGTTCTTTGTTTTCCAGTTTTATTGATGTGGGTTTTTATCAAAGCAAACTAAAGCTAGTGATGGGCAAGGTCCTCAGGTGCTTTAAATTGGTGTTGCTTCAATCTGGCTGATGGGATAGATATATTTCAGCTGGGATTCTGTCTCATATTCTCATTCACTGTCATCTTCCACCTCTTTAGCCCTTTAGGTTTGATTTCTGCATTTTTATTTTTGTTTAATTATAGCAAAAATGGCAAAAAAATTATGATGTCTTTATCCTCAGCTCTTTACAAATGTGCCTCAGTTATAAGTTGAAAAAGTAAAGGGATAATTGAAAGAGGTTTGTTTACAAATCTGATATTGGATTCCACAGAGACAAAAGAGACTCTGCTTAAGATGGGACCTCTGAGGAAAGGTAAACCCAAGAAAGGATGTGCTAACAGCAAGTCAAGGTAAGTCAAGTGTAATTAGAGATCAGCAGAAGAAGTGAACAAGCAGAGTAAGTAAGGAGACAGCTGTTCAAAATGATTTTCAGGTCATTTTTGGTAGAGTTATGGAGAGAATGAGTGGTGAGGAGATTGGGAAGAGCTATAGCAAGTACAAAACTGAAGGAAGAAAGAAAGAGAAGGAAAAAATGTCATGATAGAGTAGGAAATAAACCTCTAAAGAGGAGATGGATGCTTGCAAAATCACTTGCTCATTAGCCATTGGTTTATATTCCCTGCTACAGTATTGTCACTTCTAATTATCTTTTCACCTTTAGTTATTAACTGCAACCATAGAAAACTAATGATCACTAACCTTACGTCAAAATATTCACTGGATAGTGCCTGAGATCATAACAGTTTTCTCAATGTGACCATATAACTAAAACTTCAAATGACAGAAAAATAGCCATGAGATGATGAGTCAAATGCCTTTTAACAATTAAAGTTTCTGTAGTAAGCAGAAGGTTAACTGCTGAATGTCTTCACACTCACACATGCCTGTAGTGATGTTTAGTACATGTTTAGTGTCTTGGACACAATTTTCCTTTCCCCACTCTCTTTCTTTTTTTATCCTGTGGAAGCTAAAACTTTATTATAAAACTGAAGATAAGTATATCAGTTTGCTGGATGCTGGCAGAGCAGAACACAAGCAATGAGAAGATAAGGGAATTTGGTCAAATACAAAAAATACCATGGAACCTAAACCAAATGACATCAGATAAGACCTCCACTGGCTTTCTATTAAAAATGTAATAAATAAGGATCACAGAAAAAAACCCTTATTTTTTTTCCAGGCACTTTTTTTTTTCTTGTTGTCTGTAGTGCTTCAGAAGTGTGTCTGTACTAGCGTTGTTTTCCCATTTCTAATAAATAAATGTAGGCCATCTTATATTCAAGTACTGACAGGCTCAGATGAGGCTTTATATATAT
>NW_008668602.1:0-29722 GCF_000695815.1 Acanthisitta chloris
AAAAAAGTATCTTTTTGTATGCATTAAAGAATAAATACTATGAATCCATCAGTGTATCTTCTCTTGTGGTGTCTGGGTACAATAGGAACCTTGTCCCAATGTAATTAGAAATCTCACAGCAATAAGTAGACAGTAGAATCAGTCATCTTTCCTTGCAGTTACCTGCCTCTGCCCATCCTGTTTGTTCTTTCACAGGTGTTTGGCCTCAAGGCAAGGTTTTATCAATTTTTGCTTAATTTACACTGCAAATGTTTTTCAAGCATTGACCTCACCCTTAACTCTTTGTGGTGAACCAAATCTGTCAGTTTAGAGTTGTAAAAGGCAACTGGTATTCTGAGGTGGCAGTGTGTGCAATAAGTAAATGGGCATTTTTAAATCTGTTTACTTCAGCAAGCAAGATGTTTCTGTAGTCACTGAATACGTTTACACAACTGCTTCCATTTCCTAGGGCCCTATTGGTGCTGCTGGTCCTCCAGGCTTCCCAGGTGCTCCCGGTGCTAAGGTATGAACATCTGCTTCTACCACTACATTTGATAGTAAAGATGAAATATAGTAACAAGAGTTGCTAGGCAGCAAGAAAAACACCCTCTGTGAAATGGGAGTGCTTTATCAGTTACGGATCAGGACAAGGATGAATTCGTAGAGTATTTGGAGAACATCAGAGATGATGCTGATTTAAAATACAGCAGTTATTTCACAGATGAAGATTGATGGTGGGCAAGTTCAGGAAGCCACAACTTTTTTTACTGCTTCATATGTGGTGCAGTTGAATACACTTTTGAAGGGTGACAAGGATCATGATAAATAAGCAAAGTAGCAGTTTACATCATTTTACAGATTTAGTGGAGGGCCAAGAAGCTGCAGTTAAGTATCAGGCCCCTTCCAACCTAAGTCCTTGAAATTATAGTGCAGAAATTGCACTTACACTTTTCAGGTTTAGGGCAGCACCATTTTGCTCTTACGGATTACAAGTTATGCAGAAATTGCACTTAAACTTTTCAGGTTTAGGGCAGTACCATTTTGCTCTTACGGATTACAAGTTGGATGATTCACTTCAATTGCTCACATCTGACATTTTAACCTGGGAAAAAATTTAATTATTTTGAGTGTCCAAGTAAGGACAGAGGATTTGGGGCAAGAGTATCCCATATACTGCATTTACAAATTTTGCTGACCATTTGCTACAAACTGCATGCCACTCCAGGCCACAGACAAAACTTATCTTGATCCACCTTTAGAAGAAAATAGAGTATTGTTTGCTAGACTAGATTGTTTTCTAATAACTGCAGGGAAGATGAAAAAAACTGAGATCCCATTCTGGTTATTCTAGTCAAAAGGCAAGACTTGAAAACCATGAAGTCTTCCTTGATGCAGATGTAAGTGTGGTTACAGCATGTAATTTCAAGAGAAGACTGTCTCCATGTCCAGGGTGAACTCTTTACTGCTTACAGAATCGCTGAAGAGAAGTTGTCATTATATTCATTTTTTTGTAGTGGACTTAGTGAATGACTGCTTACAGAATTGCTGAAGAGAAGTTGTCATTATATTCATTTTTTTGTAGTGGACTTAGTGAATACAAACTTCTGAAAGTAAAAGCAAAAACCATTTATCCTGTCATTTACTCCACTGTGAACAGTATTCCACAGTACTCTGATCAGGCATTTTGCATCAATAGCATCTGAAAGTGCAAGATAATGGTCAGTTAGGCCACATACACTGTGGCACCTTAGGCCAATGCTGAAGGCCCACAGCTGCAAATAGGAGTGGAATTTTAATTCTGATTTTTTTGGATCAACCTTCTGGAAAATCCAAGGTGATAATGTAACTTCTCAGATATTTTGAGTATCTGTTGTTGCCATCTTAGCCATCAGCTTGGACAGGGCCTAACTCGACATCCCAGCTTCAGTGCCTTTAAAATCCGTTAACTGAACAGCTGGAAGCTTTAGAATCTATTCTATGATTCTAAAGCTCTCAGCTGCTCGGTTTCTTGGCCTCTGAATTGGGAATATACATATATGGTTGTCTTCTTAATGTCAGGCTAATATAGGATTGCTCCACTATAGCCATAATACTGTTTACATTGATAGAGGATTCTGTCCTTCTCTCAAACAGGGTGAAATTGGACCTGCTGGTAACGTTGGTCCCAGTGGTCCTGCTGGTCCAAGAGGAGAGATTGGACTTCCTGGTTCTAGTGGTCCTGTTGGCCCTCCAGTGAGTAACTTGCTAGATTTTATCTATTGTCAGATGGGTGCACTTGAGACTGAATTAACCAGTATTGTTATCTTTCTTAACAGGGCAACCCTGGTGCCAATGGTCTTCCAGGAGCTAAAGGTGCAGCTGTAAGTACTACTATACTTGCACTTGTTTGCTCTAAAATATAGCCACACCAAATTTGGTTAATGCAACAGAGAGGTTAATGGGTTCTTAATACTACTTTTTTCCCTTCTGTTGGGCAGGGTCTTCCTGGTGTTGCTGGTGCTCCTGGTCTGCCTGGTCCCCGTGGTATTCTTGGTCCTCCTGGCCCTGCTGGTCCTAGTGGTGCTAGAGGACTTGTTGTAAGTGACCTTGTATATGGCATGTCTTCATCTGAAAACTGGACACAGTGTCCACAGTTGTAAAAGATTCCTCTGGATACATTTTTGTTATAATGCAGACATTTTGTCTTGCTGCACTATAATTGGACACTCTGGCTCCTTTCTGTGTCTCACTACTTGTTTCAGATGCTGAGACTGAAGAGGTTCACTTTGCAGTGCCTTTGAGTGCAAGGACTGTTAAGCTCTGTCCATGTTGATAGTATTAAGTGTGATATGGCAGCAATCTCACAACTAAGCCCTCAATGGGTATCCTCAGTAGAGGAACCAGCCCTGAATGTGTCACAGTTTGATTACTGTAATTTCTAAGCATCTTTAAGATATTCGTTTTCACACCTGTTAAGCCAAATATACAGTTGTGTTCATTGACCCTTTATCACAATAGAGGCAGGTATGGCATTGGATGATTAAAGAGCTTTTTGATTCATGAGAAAGCTCTTCAGGTAGAAGAGAGATTTTTGGAATGATACTTAATTCTATGGTCTCTCTCTGTTTTGGTCTCTAGGGTGAACCAGGCCCTGCTGGTGCCAAGGGAGAAAGTGGTAACAAGGGTGAGCCTGTAAGTATGGCAAAATGTGAAGATTTTTTTCAGTTGAAAGTTGATTATATCTGCAGCACAGCATTTGATTTCTTTTTCTCTGTTTGTCTGAAATAGGGTGCTGCTGGACCTGCTGGCCCTCCTGGTCCTAGTGGTGAGGAAGGCAAGAGAGGCAGCAATGGTGAACCTGGCTCTGCTGGTCCCCCAGGCCCTGCTGGTCTGAGAGTAGGTTTTCTTTTCATATTCCAGAAGTGGAAGCAAAAAGGAAAGAGGAAATAAATCTAGAGTCACAAAGGGAAATTAAGTAATTATGAGTAATTAAACTTACATTAATGCTGCTAAGCAAAGATAATTTGCAATTCTGAGCCTTTTGATTAGTTGGGACCAAACCTATTTTTGCTTTGGATTAATGCTGTTTACTATATTATCCTTGAAGTAATTAGAGGTTGCTTTGATTTATCCATTGTGTAATATTTAATGAATTATCTTTGATTATTCTGAAAGCTTTATGATGGTATTTAACTGCTTAAAACAGATAATTGCCTCATCCATAATGGGAGGCAAAAGCTTTCAATTCAGTGTCTTCAAAGATGCCTAGTGCCTTTTTCCCTGGGTGAGAAAACCACTTCATGAACTTCAGGAGGCATGTAGCTTCATGCAGGAAAAGAATTCACTGCCAATTTTGGTATTTTCCTGTGTTTTCACCAAATTATTTTGGTAGAGCTAAAGATTCAGTGTTTCACCTTGGGTAGGGTCTACAGAGCCATAGAGAAGTCGTAACACTTTACAGAGAAGGGAAGGTGAAACTGTGTGGGCCAGGCTGTGGGATCCCAGCTGCTGGCTATAGCCACTTTTAGCCACAGTGAACACTGAAAATGCTGTGATACAACAAGCACATTAGAATTTAAAGAAATATATAGGAAGTGAGAGATTTTTTTCACAATAGCCATTTACACTGAGATGTGTATGCGTAGAGCTGCACTTACCTCAAATATAGCAAACCTGCTCGAAAGACTGAAACTTAGCAAACACTATACACCTCACAGGAACAGATTTATTTCTTCCCCTTTCTTGATTTGTTTTGTTTTGACTTGCAGGGTGTGCCTGGATCTCGTGGTCTCCCTGGAGCTGATGGCAGAGCTGGTGTCATGGTAAGACTTTTATCTGGATCACTATTTCTGAACTATCTTCTTTTACATACAGATGTGTGATGCTTTTTGGTACCTCTGCCTAATTTTATTTATTTATTTTGGTAGGGACCTGCTGGTAACCGTGGTGCTAGTGGTTCTGTTGGTGCTAAGGGTCCTAATGGTGATGCTGGCCGTCCTGGTGAGCCTGGTCTTATGGGTCCAAGAGTAAGTTTGAACTCTGTGGTGTAAGTTTGAACTATGTAAAAAGAAAATGACTTACAATTATGGGATAAAATTACTCAGAAAACCAACTGCAAAAATTCAACGTGTGCTAAACACAATTAGGGCACTTCCATTACTCTATTGAGAAAAAAAGGTCCATGAGGAATGGATCAAAATGTTTATTGAAATTAGTTTCTTTTGTTATGATAGCATTTGATTGTCTTGCTGTGGAGCAGTGCTCTCTTCTACTGGATACTGCATTGACTTCTGAAAAGGGTTTCCACTTGTGATTATTTACTGAATGTTATCATTATTTACTGAATGTTATCATTAATATCACAACTCAGGTGTGTGTGTCCTCTTGAATGAAGTAAAAGAAAAGCAAACCCTACTAAAATGATGAGATGGCTGATCTCAGTTATTTCAATTTTATTTTGCAAACAATTTCACTGAAAACAGCCATTTACTTTCAGTGGTGTTGGCTGCAGCCAGATGTCCATTTCATTCTCTTTAATTCTCCTTACTCTTTTCTTCCTATCTTACCCCATGAAGTGAGTTTTCAATGCACATGTGAACTATTAGGCATCTGCAAACATTGAAATACATTATCCTCCAAAGCAGAGCCTAAATTGTTTCATCTGACTGAACCAGGTACTTACCTATACTTTTCAAGTGGCCTGGGAGCACACACCACCAAATTAAACTTGATAGGACATAGTCTTGTTTCCACAGTGTGTATGGATAACTTGGCACCTCTGTGTGTGTGTGTGCATGCATGTAGAAAAAAATGTTGGTTAACTTTTGGGTGAGTTGGTTTCCTTCTGAAAACATGAAACTTTTCCTTTCTTTAGGGTCTCCCAGGTCAGCCTGGAAGCCCAGGCCCTGCTGGCAAGGAAGGCCCTGTTGTAAGTACTTTGCTTTTCATTCTGTTCCCCCATTGTATGTGAAACATGAACGTAAAGTGAGATTTTAAAAATCAGATCTCAACACTGAGCTCTAACACAACTGTGTAAAACCAGCAAACTTTTACTACCATATTACTCAGAAGATCAGTTGAAACTTTCCATTCATTTCTGTGGGTTTCAGATCAGATCTATGTCCTGGAAGGGGAAGAAGAAATACACAGTTTGACAAAAAGGAGAAAAATGGAGGAATGCATGAGCATGCGATGTATCCACAATGTTAAAAAGTTAAATAGCATTTGTTTCCCATCAGTACACATTTCTCCTAAAGCTGAACTCTAATTAAATTGCCCCAGCCATTTAACAGTATGATTTTTTTTCTAGGGTTTCCCTGGAGCCGATGGTAGGGTTGGGCCAATTGGTCCAGCTGGTAATAGAGGTGAGCCTGGCAACATTGGATTCCCTGGACCAAAAGGTCCCACTGTAAGTACAGTACAAAACCTTTATCTTACTATAAAGGTATTTCCAGACTACTCTGTAGGTCCCCAACTCTAACATTAATCAAACACATCTCCCTGTATCCTCCTGTACTGCTTATTGGATGACATCCACTTACATTCAAGAGTTCTGTTTTAAATCATTTAGATATCTAAAATATGATTCAACAAATAAAACCAAATTAGTTATCTTAGGAATATTTGGACATTGTAGTGATTAGAATAATATATGTCTATTTCATAATTTAGGCATGTCCATTTAATCATTTCTGTATATACACTTCAGTAAAAGTTCTGTACATGTTGGCCATTAAGCCTAAGTTTCAGTTCCAGAGTACTGTTATTTATGGAGCTCTATCCAAAGCTTACTCAATATAGAAGAAATTATTTAGAAATTATGGAGGAATCACTACCAGTGACTTCGGTGGGGCTCATAACATGTCCCACAGAGGCCATAGATAACAATAATCATCTCCTGGATTTGTGGTGTTGCTATACATACACACTTGCATATATATATACAGAGAGAGTGTACTGCATAGGATACTTTGCAGACTGTCATGAATTATGATCTCAAAAAGTAAAGGAGTGGAGTTTTGAAAAGCAAAGATGTATTTTTGAGCAATTGTACATGATCCAAAAAGACAAGTAGAGCTTTTTAGTGTCTTAATTGGGGTTAAAGAAATATTACAATAAATCTTCTGGCAAGGAGAGTATAAGTCTCTGCTTAGTAATTTAAACTGAATCTATTATGAGGTCTGGGTTCACTTTTGTACCTTCTTTCAACTTCAGGGTGAACCTGGCAAACCTGGTGAAAAAGGCAACGTTGGTCTTGCTGGCCCACGGGTATGTGGATATGTTTTCTTTATCAACCTCCAGAGAGAAAAAAAGGAGATTTCAAAACCTCTGTAATCAGATAGCATTGGCTTGTGCAAGTATGAATAGATGATGAAATAGAAAAGCACTTGGGAATGCATTCATCTAGCCTCATGTCAGTGGAGAATATTACTTAAGGGATAAATGAAAGCTGCCCTTCTTGGGTATTAATTGGGTAATTAATTGTGGGGTGTTATCATCATAACATAGAGTTAAAAATAGCACTCCCTGTCTTCAGTTCTATGAGGACAGTGTATGGTTTCTAATTCATCCTGTAAATTTGCAAGTTCTTACTGATAGTTGAAACTTACTAATTATTCCATTTAAGGGACCAAAGAATTGGTCTGTTGTGGGAAAAATGCTATCAGCATGGTTCCTATATTCTGTAATTCCAAAAGAAGTTTTCTTCAGGCTGAACATGTTGCAATAACTAAAATAATCACCAGAATTTAAAATTGTAAGCATCTTTAGTAGCTTTGACAGTGAGGTTCTTGCAAGTAAATGGTTAAGTTCAAAATACACCACCAGAGACCTTTGTTTTTGGCACATAATCATGTAGAGATATTATTCACAACAAATCAAAACTTTGATAACAGCTTTCTACTTGAACATCTATTAGGGTGCTCCTGGTCCAGAGGGAAACAACGGCGCTCAAGGTCCTCCTGGAGTCACTGTAAGTAACAGCCTCCACACAGATCCTATTTGTCATTTACTTTTTATTAATGAGACTTCCCATTTTTAAATGCATTTTTCTGTAGTTCTCCTTCCAGATTAATCACTTATTTTTCATCCCATGCAGGGCAACCAAGGTGGAAAGGGTGAAACGGGTCCTGCTGGACCTCCCGGCTTCCAGGTAAGTAACTACGTGCTCTGACCAATCTTATCTATGGTTTCCAAAGTGTGAGGTGCTTCTGCCTTAACTTTATTTGTATTCCTGTTTCTTTACACTTAGGGTCTGCCAGGTCCCTCGGGTCCAGCTGGTGAAGCTGGTAAACCAGGAGAAAGGGTGAGTGACAGCTACAGTACTCCACGAGTAGGGGCAGGCATTGCATAAGCACTGTGCTTGCAATTGCACATGTGGTGGTGAAGCAAGAGCCTGTTGGATCCATTTGCCAAAATAAAGCAATCTGTGCTATATGCAAAGTTTAATAATTCCTTTTGTTAAAGCTAGCCATAAGTGAAGAAGGTCCATTGGAAACTGCAACATACTTCTTTTCTCAAAGTTTTGGTATGAAACTGAGCAAAGCCAGTCCTTTGCTTTTCAGGCCTTAAGCAGCAATAAAATATGCCTCCTCCCACAGAAGACAGCACTTTAAAAATACTTTACTTCATATTTCTTTTGAAATCTTCAAGGTTCAATCTAACCTGCATTACCCCAATTATGTTCTTGTGCACCTCAGCTGATGTCATTGAATTTACAATGGCACACCACTGAGATAGCTCAGTCGTAATTCAGGCTCTAGTTGCTGCTCAGTTAAAGTGTGTGATGTAATCTGCAAATTGTGTATCCTATGTGTCATAACCACCTTTAACATCCATAGTTACATCTCTCTGTGTCACTGTAAAAGAGTTAACATTGCTTGTTCCTGAAAAAAGAGCTTGTAATTTAATAGCTAACTCTTCAGATGAGAAATTGTTATCTCATGTGCTTTGAGATCCTGTGCAGCTAGATGCAAGGGGCTTATTTCTGTGTATCTAAAAGACTGAGTTTTGTCTGAAAGTTTTCAACATGCTGCTGCAATTTGAGAAGCACATCCATTTACTGCTAAGAAACAAAGCACAATTTAAGCAAATAAATTTGGTTTAGAAATAAGCTTTACCAATATATCTGCTCTCTTCTAGGGTCTTCATGGTGAATTTGGTGTCCCTGGTCCTGCTGGCCCAAGAGTGAGTAACTCATTTGAAATCTGATAGACTGTCTTAATAACGTGTTCAATAATATTAGTAGCTATATACATTTCCAAGTTTCTCAAGGCAAAAAGCTCTTCTCAGTTACAGAATACAGTGTATTGCAGACCACACCCAGGAATGAGGGAGAATCTTCTATGCTCTGTGCATGTGTCAGGGTATATGAATATGTAACACAACAGTTGCCAGTGGTAGTGAACTTCCAAATAAACAATATGGGTATTACCCAAATAATGATATCCTGTATTAACCTCACAAGGAGACTGTGGGTGACAAAAGACTGATCCTATAGTGTTACACTGAGGCCTGGTGCATGTGACAATTTTCATCTACAGTGCCTGTAAGCAAACCTTCTTAGCCTGACCAGTTCAGTCATACTGGCCAGAACTTGCTGGCCAGCTCCTACCTCCCAGGTAAAATCTTTGTGAACAAATGTGGGCTGAATTCAGGGCCTGGAATAGTCATTAGAAGGTATTGCCTTCCACTTCACTTTATTCCTGCACTGTCAATAAACATCTCTAAACAGCTGTGTGTGGAGGCCTTCCTGCATGGCAAGAAGGTCCCATTTATGCAGAGCAATGAGTAGTTTCTAAAGTTGATTAACTATTTGCTTTCCAAATCCACCTATGAAGACATTGATATTTAAACTACTTCTTTTGCTTCCTCTTTTCTTCTGGCTTCCAGACTAAATGTATCTGTGACAAATATTCCCATTCACTCTTATAAGTTATATCAATCAATTTAAACAGCACTTTCCTTCCCTGTATTTAGTGCCTGGAGACTGCATTAGCAACCATGTCCTCTCTAAACTTTCATTTTGCTCATCTATTCAAGCCAAGTTCCCTTTATCATCGTAGTGGCTGTTATTTGTCTCTGCTCTATGTTGCCTTAAGCATATCATACCCAGCAAGGGTGTATTTAATTCAGTATTCCAAATTAAATCTTACTTATGTTTTGTACAACAAAACTAACACTTCCTAAAAATACCTCACCACTTATTCCAGATCACATCTGCCTTTTTCATGTCTGCATCATAATGTTGACTGTAATGTTGACTATTTGCCTTTCTGTCATTTTCACCAATGAAACCCCAATTTACAGCAGAAATGCTCATTTTTGGTGCTTAAATAAATGGCCTGGTATTTTGCATGCTTGAATTTTATCCCACTTTTGCTGTAACAGCCATCTAGCACATTTCTTCCTGTATAATATGCCAACCCTTCTTCTGTTGACAAAAGCTTCCATCTTTGTGACAGCTGCATATTTCATAAATACCTTTCTTCCTTTTCTGCTTCTCTGTCAGTAACAAAAGACAGCCATCTAGCATGTTTCTTCCTGTGTAATATGCCAACCCTTCTCCTATTGACAAAAGCTTCCATCTTTGTGATAGCTGCATATTTCATAAATACCTTTCTTCCTTTTCTGCTTCTCTGTCAGTAACAAAAAGTATGTAAACATCTATTAATCACTAACAGTATAAGTTAGTCTTCTGGAGTATGTAAATATCTATTAATTGGGGAACATCACTAACAGTATAAGTTAGTCTTCTGCATTGTTGGTGCTTTCTAGTCTCCTTGAATCAGTTCTTTGACCACATTATAGTTCTCATGGAAAATCCCAGATTCTCCAGCATAACAAAAAATCTCCATTATACTTTTTATTAGATTATTCACTGATGTTCAGCTTGATCACACAGATAATTTGAGATATTTTTAATAAAACTGATATTTCTGTCTTTAATAAATCCATTATGCATTTAAACCCTCTTTCTGGCTAATTCTACATCTCCAGATGACCTCTGATTCAGAATTTATCCTTATACCTGTTGTAATGTACAGGCCACATTAGTCGACTTCAGCTGTCACCTTTATTCTCCAATATTCACCATACATTTGCCACTGTAAAAATAATTGTTTGCCAATTACTGTCTCTCATTTCACTAGAATCCATTATTTGTCCTAAAATGGTATCAGATTTTCCATTTGACAGTAAAATGCAAGGCTCTGTTGCCAGAATGAGCACAGTAGCCAAAATCCATGTTCAAGAAGTATGTGTACTTTGATTGTCAGCTGTTACCACAAAGCAAGACTTTATTACTTCATTTTGCTATATTTGTATCAAAAGCTAGAGCAAGTTTACTTAATATCTGCACAATTCTAATACTTAATAACTCTTAATGGTTTGTTCAGATAAAAATGCATCTCATTGTCATTGCTACTAGCCAGTGCTTTTGAACCTCTCAGCTACAGAACAATTCAAGGAAAAGCTCAAATCAGACTGTCTCCTGTAGGGTGAGCGTGGTCCTCCTGGTGAAAGCGGTGCTGTTGGTCCTGCTGGTCCCATTGGAAGCCGTGGTCCATCTGGCCCACCAGGCCCCGATGGTAACAAGGTATGCCTTTCCCAGCTGCCACTGCCTTACTGTAGAATTCCTGATGAATGCAATCCAAAACCGACTTTCCTGAGAGCTGAAGCGATAACTGGTAATAAGTAGTTACCAATACACCATAGCCCCATGGTCATTTCTTCAAGTGGCAAAGCTCTATCCCAGCTAGTCCACACTAAGATTAAATGAGGTTATGTCTAGTACTATAGATGATGGGAGGGGAACTCAAGTTTGAACTCAGTTTAAATACAGTTTGTCAGCTGGGTATGCTATTAGTCTGTTTTGAGATAGCATCTGAGACTTCAACCAAAATTCATGCTGGCTTCTATTTATACCCATATCTACTTCTACACAGGAACTTCTTGTATCTAGTAAGCAATGTTTTCCCCTGAATATTAGGGCAATAATAAGTAGTCGTCTAACAAATTATGTTGGCTTGATGCTAACTGAATAGGGGCCTTAGTTATCAAGATTTTATGTTGGCTTGATGCTCATTGAATAGGGGCCTTAGTTATCAAGATTTTCATGGGTAGTCTTTCTACAGAAGTTTAGTTTGGAATATGAGACACCCTAAAACCTCAGGAGCCCACAGAATCAGTGTTCACATCCAGCATCTTCACTAGCTGAAAAAGTAAATAAGTGTTCACGTCTAGCATCTTCACTAGCTGAAAAAGTAAATTATGTACAATAGTTTAAAACAAAATAATACTACTACTCACACTGTTTACAGCCAAGCAGAATGATGGGCAGAGTAGTAATGACAATTCTGTTCCAAATTGTGTGAATGATTTGACCCTTACATACATGATATGCTGTTGCTGCTAGGGTGAGCCTGGCAATGTTGGTGCTGCTGGTGCTCCTGGTCCTGCTGGCTCTGGTGGAATCCCAGGAGAAAGAGGTGTTGCTGGTGTTCCAGGAGGCAAGGGTGAAAAGGTAAGGTGGACAACTTGCTTTGTTACTGCATGTACAGGTTTGGGAGATGCCTGAGTTTCATTAACTTGAAAAAACCTGCAGGTTACCTGGTGAGACTTATATTTACTGTAAAACTATTACTTTGTAGTCAGCAAGTACATGAGACTTTTATTTACTGTGAAACTATTACTTTGTAGTCAGCAAGTACAGGGTTTGTTGGTCTAACAGACTGACAGTCTTTTCTAAGGTTCTATTCTGATCTTTGCTCAGCATTTGGAATTGTCTGAAGTGGCAATTCTTCACAGGATTGGTTAACAATGAGCTTATCTTTACTGGAGAAATACTAAGGATGGCTTTGAATACAGGCTTAATAGTAGGAATGGGCCTACTGATCACACAGGGTTGAGTCTCTGGATCAAAACCATGACTGCTCTAGCTGCAGTGACTATGATATAAGTAAATCAGTAACAAAAATGTTTGTATAGTATCAGTTTTCTATAAAATCTGAAAACATTTTAGCCAATTTAAACCCTTATATAAAGCTCTTAAATCCGGTTGCAATTTCTGTTGCTACCTCTGCTTTGGCATATAATTATCTACAGAACTGATTTTTATATTGTTTTGTACATTTCATTCCATATTATCTCCTGTTCATTATTTAAAATCTAAACTGAGATTTCTATAACTGCTAAACTGACTATAGTCATCTATCATAAATGGAGTTGTAAGGAAATCAAGATGAAAATTGCTTCAACGTTTTAAAAAACAGTACGTATTGGCATGCAGATTAATGTAGAATAATAGGCTGTATTACCAAAAAAAAGAGAACAGAGTGCTGGTCTATTTCTTGACTCTAATAATGGCCTGGATATAAGTTTCTGTTATACAAAACATGAGTGTTTTAAGTGACCACTCATATGATATCTTTCTGTTATACAAAACATGTGTTTTAAGTGACCACTCATATGATATCATTGTTTTTATCAGCCGTTTTCCTGCTTCAAATAGAAATATAACATGAATACCCAGAAGAATTTTTATAAATGGCTATTTCTTGACCAGGAGAAAAGGGATTTTGAGGGGTGATTGAAGCTCATAATTTTTAATATACATCAACTTGGTTTTGAATTTTAATTCCATTCAAAATTCTTGGCACCTGGAGGAAACTAAGTAGGTTTCCCATGAAAGAAGCAGGCTTATAATTTTGAAAAGTATGTCAGTCTTTGTCTGCAGATTTTCACTTTGCAAGTCAGTACATATTCAGCAATAAGATAGAAATAATAACCAAAGTCCATTCTCCCCAAAAACTAGCATCTCAGCAATAAAATAGAAATAATAACGAAAGTCCATTCTCCCCAAAAACTAGCATGATAGGCATCTCATATGTGTGGGTAATAGATGGATTCACAGCAAACAGTGCAAAACTTCTTTCATACAGACTATTTCGTTCATTATCATTATAATACCAGTACAAATATTTTTTTTCTCCTCTGTGTATTCTAGGGTGCCCCAGGTCTGAGAGGTGATATGGGTGCAACAGGAAGAGATGGTGCTCGTGTAAGTATGTTTTAGTTCTACTGGAGTTTACCTTGCTACACCTCAGAATTAGGTGACTAAAAGGATATTCAGGATTTACATTTCCCCTTGTGTTGCATTTCTGCTTATATCTGCTTATTTTTGATGCAAATCAATGTGATTTTGTGGCCCCTTGTCCAGAAATGTTTGGATTTAGGGGGAGAGAGAGAAAAGGGATGACTTCTCATGCATACAAGCAGAGAATTGACATCAGCAGAGAATCTTGTGTTTCAGACAGTTGTTCAGTGTGAAATTATTCTTTTTATCTTCATGGGCTCAAGCCAGACAACTAGTTCTAAAGGCAGCCTGCAGAGCTACACAAGTTTATCATTAATTTGATATTTCAGGTGCCTGTCCTAGAATTCTTACTTGGAAAGGAAAATTCTAACAGAATAGGTTTTAGTTTGAAATCATGTGTCCTTTATATTGAAAACAGTTGGAAGAAAGTTACACACGTTTGTCCAGGAGAAAAGAGACAAAATATTGAAAGCAGTTGCTCCTCATTACGTTTTGCTAGAAATGGTGTCCTGTTTCTTGATCTCTAGGGTCTCCCTGGTGCTATTGGTGCTCCTGGCCCTGCTGGTGGTGCTGGTGAACGGGTAAGTCTACTCTTTGAATGAAAAAGTGTCTTGTTTGCTTATATAGGTTACACACACATGCATATTAAAAATGAGGAGTTCCATAAAAACCAATTCCATCTTTCTAGTGTGCACAAGTTCTTTAAGTTTTTCAGATTTCGGAGGCAAGGGTTACTGGGACTATTCAGTGAAGTTTGCCATAGCACCCCAAAACTTTTCCTGAAAGGGCAGGAAAGGGATGCAGCGGGTTATATGCAGAGGAGATTCTGATTCAGGCTTTGGCTGAATTCTTCCCAGTTGAGATTATTCTCCACAATCCTCTTCAAGCTGTGAGATGACGTGTTGACAGAGTAATGAATAACCACCCATTAGCTCAGAATTATTCTTTATCCTGTCTGAGAATTGTTAGGAACTGTTAATATGTGGTGGCTCAGGCCAGAAGCATTTTCAGTAACAACCTCTCCATTAGAGACACAGGGAGACTCACTATAAACATCTATACCACAAGATCACTCCTATTCTGACTGCTGTAAGGACTTTCCTCATGGTGTCAATGTCTTCTGCTACTTGTTTTAGGGTGAAGGAGGTCCTGCTGGTCCTTCTGGTCCTGCTGGTGCCCGTGGTATCCCTGTAAGTAGCAATTTCTACAACTATTTCTGTGTCAAAGACATGATGTTCAGAAAACTGCCCTTTTAAAGCCCATTCCAACCAGTCCTCTCTTTTGTCTTCTCTTTAGGGTGAACGTGGTGAGCCTGGTCCTGTGGGTCCTAGTGGATTTGCTGGACCACCTGTGAGTTTTGTTTGCATTTTCCTTATATCGATGCCATGCCATTCCTCTAGTTCTTTTGCAAGATTTCCAACTCCTTGTTCTGACTGGGTTTTTGCCCATAGGGTGCAGCTGGTCAGCCTGGTGCTAAAGGCGAGCGTGGACCTAAAGGACCTAAGGGTGAAAGTGGACCAACAGGTGCTATTGGCCCAATTGGTGCTTCTGGACCACCAGTAAGTGAATCGTGTCTCCGTGAAATGCACAGTTCTTCACTGTGCTATGCAAGCAATATGCTAGCCTGAAGGCCTTGAATTCTGAAAAGGTAATTAAAGAAAGAAACAAACTTTGAAACTAGGCTGTGAGGAAAATCACCATACTGGTTTTCACACATTTTATAAACTTTGTCAATCAATTTACATGGACTCAGATCGTGAGTCTGGAACTGAAAGGAAGAGAAAATGATAACTAATTTTCAACTTGCCCTGAAGATCAGCAAAATCAGTCTATCTTGGACCATTCAGTGTGTGATTGTGGGTAAGTTCTGAGCTCAGGACATTGATACCTTTCTCTCAAAGACAGGATGTACCGTCACAGTCTGATTTTTCAGACTCATTCATCCAGAAGCATATTTGCAAATTCGTCCATGCACCCACTTGCACACAGGCTAAGACCTTTATAGCCCAAAGGTATATACAGCTTCACATGCCCACAGCCCATTATTGGGGAACTTTTGAAATGATGCAGAAAGTCAGACCCAGGGACTTCAAATGCCATAAAGTGTTGCAGGATAACATGGCTTGGGATACTTACTGTACAATTTTAATAGAGCAATAACAGGCTCTTGCACTATGTGGCTGTATCGGTCACATAATGCGAACAGGGAACTTGCTGGTTTTGCCTAACTTTCACATTTTGACTTCCAGATTTGTTTAGATACATGTATTATTTGCAAGGAAATTAATTTTAATCATAAATTCCTTATGCAACTCTTCTCAATCCTTATGATACTGATTTAAAATATCTGGGAGAATTTAGCACCCTAGTATCAGGACAGGCATTGTTTGGGCCCAGTCCTCCTATGTCAAAGTAAAAACAAAATTGCCCTTAACTTCCACAGGAGTGAGACTGAGCCCTTATTCTAAATGGGGAACATTAACTGTCTCTCCTTGATCCATCTCTCTTTTTCAATCCTTCATACATAGGGTCCTGTTGGTGCTGCTGGTCCCGCTGGTCCTCGTGGTGATGCTGGTCCTCCTGTAAGTCTTCAAGCTTTTGGTACTAACACTGTTGATTTATTTTTGTGAACTGACTGTTTCCTTTAAACCTAATCTTCCATTTCACTTTTATTTTTAGGGCATGACTGGTTTCCCTGGTGCTGCTGGAAGAGTTGGTCCTCCTGGCCCTGCTGTAAGTAACTAATGAAGAAGTTCTAATATGAAATTCTAAGATAAGTAAGAAGTTGCTTTGGTTAGGGATAATCCTAACTCTTTTTTCATTAACGCAATTTCTAATTGCACTGGAATCACATTGGATCCTTATAGGACTGGATAAGAAAAAGGTCTCTGAACTGTTCAAACTCCCACAGTAGGAGTTATGCATTTAGTTTGTGGAGTTTTTTACAACTCACCAAGCATCCCTATGCATCTTGAGGTACCCAGCCATTTGTAAAAGTCTCTGTTTATTTTGCTTTTGTTCATCATGAGTAACTGCATGACCTAACACATAGGTCATGTCTGACCTGCAGAAGAATGTTCAGGTTATTCTGTGTCCACACTTTCTAAAGTACCTGCAGTTCCAGCCTCTGTCTCAAGCAGGGCAACCTGCCATTGTGTTTGAGAATGTGAATCCCTACTGCTTTATTTTTCAGCCAAAAATTCTCATTTCAAATTGGCATTTGTAGACTTTTCTTTTCAAAGGTGTTTCCAACCTTTACCAAAAGGTACTTCTTTCCTTAGATACCCTATATTTAAATAAATTTTGAAGTCCAGTATCCCAAGCAAATTATTCTGTTGAATTGGAAGAAGCAGTTGGTTTTTTCTCATATTTTGTAGTTGTAATTAATGTCTCCAGAGAGACCCAAATCTATGTGTTCCCACCAAATTTTGCTGCTTTCACCTGCCCTGAGAAACAAAAAATCTCAGTGCAATAATTCTGCTGCTTCCAGCTATCCACAAAGTAATAGAAGTTGTTGCTTCAGAGCTGCTGATAACCTGTTTATTGTAAAGCACAATTTTTGTACATGGGCATAAAATAAAATGTATCTGTTATCTCCAGGTCTATATTGTAATGATATCATACTCATACTCATTCCTAGGGCATCACTGGTCCCCCTGGTCCTCCTGGCCCAGCTGGCAAAGATGGTCCTAGAGGTCTACGTGGTGATGTTGGAGCAGTTGGTCGTACTGGTGAACAAGGCATTGCTGGCCCACCTGGTTTTGCTGGTGAGAAAGGTCCATCTGGAGAGGCTGGTGCTGCTGTAAGTAACTGAGCATCACATCTTCTTAAAAATGTAAATGTTTTGGCTTCAAAGATACTTTTGGTATTTGTGAAGGGTTTTCCTGTTTCACCCACAAATTTAGCAAAGCTTTTATGTAGAAGTTCCACTGAGACACAAGAAATTGTTCATAGGCAGTTTGATAAACGTGCCACAAAAAGTGAACCTGATCCCTGGGTCAGGGGTTTTTTTCTCTTTTTTTTTTCTTGTGGTGAATTGTGTCTTTCTCTGCAAGAAACTCAAATGAAAGCAACAAGGCTAACTACAAAACAAATTTATACCTAGTCTGAGAAAGGGAACCAGACTCTTCTGCTCTGAAATCAATCATCATGGATGGAAAAAGAAGGAACACATGAACATCCATTTAGAACAATCTCATTTTCTGCATCAAGAGCTCTGATTTGTGGGGCTCACAAGGTTAAAGTCATCTGCCCCCAAGTTGACTTAGAACTATTCCATTAATTGTGAGTGTCATTAAGCTTGCACACACAGAATAACTGACTTTTTTAAAAGTCATAACACATTTCTGTCTGATGGAAGTGTGCACTTGTGTGAATTACCACTGTTTTTTCTCAACAAAAAAAAAAAATTATAGAAATTTCCTCTGTGATCTGCAGAAGTTGCAGCTGAGAGCGAAATTTTCAATATCATTGTCAAATGTCAGATTGAGACAGGATGTGGCACTTAGTGCTATGGTCTAATAAGCACAGTAGGGTTGGACTTGATGATCCTTGAGGTCTCTTCCAACCTGGTTGATTCTATGATTCTATGTATATGTTAAAATTTTGTAGCTGACAATTGAAAATTTGCCCTTTAATGTCCAGTATAAAGCAATTAATTTTCTAATTTTTATGTTTTAATTTAATTTCAATTATGAAAAACAATTGAACCAGTAAGCCTGACTGTAAGTTAGGATAATAATTTAGGATGATCTGTCAGGTTGATCACTTACGCCAAGTTTAGTGCCACATATGGTCAAATTCCAAAGAAATGGAAAAGTCATTTAACTTGACCTTTCCATTCAGTAGAGGTCTCTAAGAGTTGTTTGGAGATGTCAGATACCACTTAGATATCTTCTGAGATTGTCTCATGATCAGTCTCAGATGCTCAGTTTCTTCACATGTAGTCTCCTCCTCTTACTGAATATTCAGATTTTCATACATCACCCTCTGTTACTGAATGGGAAAGGAAAACACATATGTATAGTGTTGTTCAGAAACAGCACTTTCCCAGAAAAACAGTTGTGAGGGGAGTATAACAGTCTTACAGATCTTTTTAAAGCCTTCTGGGTTGGTTGCAACTTCTTCCCATGCAGGAGCTAGTACTGACACACACTGAGATCCTTGGAAAGGAGTTGGTACTGTTATAGAGCAAAACAAATGAGAAATGTGGAGGGTCATAAAGATTTATTTTTCTCTATTAATATAAATATATTCTCTTCATGTCATAGGGTCCTCCTGGTACCCCAGGTCCTCAGGGTATTCTTGGTGCTCCTGGTATCCTTGGTCTGCCTGGCTCTCGAGGAGAACGTGGTCTTCCTGGCATCTCTGGAGCAACAGTGAGTTGTTAACTGTTTCAAACAGATAATGTGTAAAGAAAAAGTTGAGGTCTCCTTCTATGAGAAGACAGGGAAAAGGAGATGTAGATTCTGCTGTTTCCATTGCTGCCGGAAACAGAGGATATGGACCTAATAGAGCAGTGGAAGAAATTACAGCATGTTGCAGACAAACAAGGCTTGTGTCTGCAAGTGAGCATATTTTCGAATGCCATCAGAGGTTTCTGATGGTAAGATTTAGAATGAAGATAATATTTGATATAGTTAGATATGTTTCTTGTGTCCTGATTCTTTTTCACTTCCAGAACTGATTGCAGAGAAATGTTTCTCTTTTATATAAGCCAAAAGTTCTGTAAGCTTGGTGTGTGTTGTATTATAATGTCACATTTTGTTACCACTGTGCCTGTATTAGGGTGAACCTGGTCCCCTGGGTGTTTCTGGTCCTCCTGGTGCCCGTGGTCCCTCTGGTCCTGTGGGTTCTCCTGGTCCAAATGGTGCTCCTGGTGAAGCTGGACGTGATGTAAGCTGTCTTATTTCCTCTTCAGGGCTGCTTTGCTTTTATTCTGAGCCAAAGACAAATACAGAGAAAAAGTGGATGGAACTGGAGGCTGTTCTGCTAGCAAATTTGTTCTCTCCAGTGTCTTTGGGGAAAATTATATCAAGATTTTTATAGACATGGATTCCCCATCCCCAATTAGGTGGAAAATTCTTCAAGGTACAAGTTGTGTCTGAAATACATCCTAGGTCACTGTCAGAATCTTTTGACTTTTTACGTCATTGCCAAGAAAGATGGAGTGGGGAAAAGATTACTTCATTGTTGGAGCTGAGAAAAATAGTACATTGCAGGGGACAAGGTTTTGGCTGTAGAGAATATAGCAGGAGAGCCTTTTTAACAGGTTTTCTTAAACATCATATAGGATGCAATGTACATATCTTTCAGAGAAGTATAAACATTGCAGTCACTTTTACTTGAGGGATGTAGTGATTCATGGTATTAAAGACAAAGTGGTTTTTAAATTAAGGCCCACTCAGAAGGCATATGAAGCACATTACACAAAGTGCTGGAATTCAGTCACTGGACTTGTGCAGCACTCAGCACTGTTTTGCAGTCGTAACAAAACAGATACACTTCAGCCTTGTGGCTGAGCTACATCATGTTTCTCAATGTGCCCTCCCTCTCCACAAAATGTAAAGTATGTTTGCAGGCTAAAAACACTACAGAGCCAGCTCTGGCCTGTGTGGCAGGTACTGCTGTACTATGGGTTAAGGCACAATCAAGGACATGAGCCCTGTGCAGAAGGGGGAATGTGGGAACCTTGTGGATGATTAATTGGAGCACAGAGCCCTGCTCCAGCTCTCACAGAGCAGCAATCCATGTTGGTAGTTCACCTTACAGAAGGGTGTCCATACAGTGACTATATATGATATACATTTTAAGAACAGTTCAAGTAAAATCCTAACACATTGTCTTGTTTCCTGTTAGGAGAACTATATAAAGCTGTCTCTGAGCCTTATCAGGGAAGCTTATTTGATAACCTGAAGCATTGTTAAGTTCTGGGACTTGCAAGATTTCAAAGTGGTCAGAGGACAGAAATAGTAATAGTCATTTTCTCTCCACTAGCATTTTTCATCTAAAAAGTCTCAGTTTTACAAGAGTCCAAGCTAGATGAAGACCACTATTGTCTTTCACTTTTCATTTAGAGAAATATAGGAAACCCCGGTAATTTTCTTCTATAATGAACTTTTATAACTTACAATATTTGAAGAATATTTCAGTTTTCTGAGAACATTAATAACATTTAAGGGATCTGGGAGTGGCATCTATAAGGAAGAGTTTGTTATCTTCAAAATTTTTGCTGTCTCATCTCAATGTCTTCTTACTCTCATTGGAAGCAATTAGACTGACACACAGTTCCACATGAGATGAAAGGTGATGAAACTAAGTACTCTTTTCATGCTATTTTAACAGGGCAATCCTGGAAATGATGGTCCTCCAGGCCGTGATGGTGCTCCTGGTTTCAAGGTAACTTGTTTTTTTTTCTTTTATTTCATAAGCATGGAAGAAATATTCCAATATGTGTGAGTTGTAACATACTGCCCTTTCTGTGGCATTCTTTTGTTCCTAGGGTGAGCGTGGTGCTCCTGGTAATCCTGGTCCCAGTGGTGCTCTGGGTGCTCCTGGTCCTCATGGCCAAGTTGGTCCCTCTGGAAAGCCTGGAAATCGTGGTGAACCTGTAAGTTGATGAAATCTAAATTTTCCTTTATTAAGGTCTAAGAGGACTAACATTTATCCATCATATATATATTATACATCATACCTATATAACGTGTGGATAATTACTTTGCTTTCTGCAAAGATGTGTTGAATGTGGAACCTTCTTTGGGAATAATATACAGCAGTAACATGCATTTTCTACTCTTGTTTCAGGGTCCTGCTGGTGTTGTTGGTCCTGCTGGAGCTTTTGGTCCAAGAGGTCTTGCTGTAAGTTTGGTTTCTAAATACATTACCACATTGATGCAAGAAGAGAAAGCATGCTTTGCTAGTAAGGATGCATGACTGTGCTCAAGATATGGGCCCAAGAAGTAGTGCTTAAGCAGCTGTAAAGATTTATGGACCTAGAATCTCAATCAGCATTCTCTCTTATGGGACCCATCCTGAAGCTTTAGGGACTGGCACTCTTGGTTTTGTTAACAGGATGTACACTATATATGTGTATCAGGAGCAACCCATGGCATAATGTAGAATTATTATGCTTAATTCTTGGTTTGACAGTAGTATATACTTGTAGCCTTCTAATTTATTCCTCTGACACCTATATCCCTCCCTAGGGCCCACAAGGTCCACGTGGTGAGAAAGGTCAACCTGGTGACAAGGGGCCTAGAGGTCTGCCTGGCTTGAAGGGACACAATGGATTGCAGGGTCTTCCTGGTCTTGCTGTAAGTAAAGATTTTCAGGATTTTTAATATAAAGATCAAAAAAAAAGGTAAATAAGGTAACCCTAGTGTAGATTTGCATATAGACAACCTAGCAGTTTGATATCACTTGCTCCATTCTGCATCACCAAAGGCCATAAGAGTCTCCTTAACACTCAATGCTCTTTGTATAAAATGGCAAATTTTGATATTGGCATTAGAACTGTGAGTGGCATTAGTTGTCTTGAAACTCAACCACATTTGACCAGCACAGAATTAAAAAATCCTCTGCCTTTGTTTGTGTTATTTCAGCCAGAGAGCCTTTGTATCACAGAGAAGTAATTTGTGTATTTTCTTAACTTTAAATTCAGGTATCCCCTGTAGGAATTCTGACTTTTACTTTAAAGCCTTATCTGAAAATCTGAAGAAACAATATAGAGAATTTTATATGTTATCCCCTTAAATACCTCTTTATGCCCCCTCACCTCCCTCCCCAAAACAGGCCTTTTATACCCCAACTCCACTAATAAATGTCATTAGCCATAGATATCCCATTCTCTGAGCCCAAATACATGTGTTGTCTGTAGCTCCCTCTTGAATCATGCAAACACAAATGTGTGCCACTGCATTTTTCCAATGACAATGCATGTATCTTTCCCAACAGGGACAACATGGTGATCAAGGTCCTCCTGGTAACAATGGCCCTGCTGGCCCAAGGGTATGTGAATTTCAGAGCATATTCAAATAATATGTGTACACTACCATTTATATAAATCTCTATTTTTAGTGTTTTCTGCTGTCATTAAACTGTTAAAATTTCCTTTTAGGGTCCACCTGGTCCTTCTGGTCCTCCTGGTAAAGATGGTCGCAATGGTCTCCCTGGACCTATTGGCCCTGCTGGTATGCGTGGCTCTCATGGTAGCCAAGGTCCTGCTGTGAGTATAGCTTTTTTTATTGTTATTTAACACATTTATGTCATACTAGATGCCTATAAGTTATGTCCCTTCATAAGCCTAGCAGTTTAGGAAAAGGTGTGGTTTGATTTATTAAGAAAGAAAGAAAAAAGACTTCCCAAGATCTGCTGTTATTTAAGATTAAACATTTCCCTAATAGACCTAGACTGAAAGTCCTTGTTCACTCCTTATGGCCAGACAGCAAATACACAAAAGAGATGTAGTAGTCCCACACTGTATCTGCCACTGCTTCAACCCACAGTAGTCACCACATGGAGAGTCTATATGTCCTGCCTCCAGTTAGAGCTAAGGGTACCAGGAGTTAAGTAGGACTATGCATGTGTAGAAGCATTGTATTGAGAGCACCATATGTCTAACAGAATTCTTCTTGTCTTTGGTTTCTGAAAAACCTTAGGGTCCTCCTGGTCCCCCTGGTCCCCCTGGTCCTCCTGGTCCCAATGGTGGTGGATATGAAGTTGGCTTTGATGCAGAATACTACCGGGCTGATCAGCCTTCTCTCAGACCCAAGGATTATGAAGTTGATGCCACTCTGAAAACACTGAACAACCAAATTGAGACCCTGCTGACCCCAGAAGGCTCCAAAAAGAACCCAGCTCGCACCTGTCGTGACCTAAGACTTAGCCACCCAGAATGGAGCAGCGGTATGTTAGTGTCAGATATTTGCCCCTTCTGGCTCAGGGAGTTCTTCCAGCTCATTAACTTTCTTCAATGAATGGTATCCTTGGCCACCTGGCAAAAATACTAAATGACCAATGAAGTTCTTTCTGCCTCCACTGAAAAGAGACAAAAGGACATTCTGAAAAGCTCTTTATACCCATTGATGTGGAATATTGCAATAGTGTTTCAAAATATTACAAAAATATCTAACCTTAATTTTAAGATAGATTTTCTTAGGCATTAAGTAGCTAAAATATCTATTTATCCCACTTACCACCTTAATATTGTACATAATTGTGCTATTTATGTCCTCTCTCCGAGTTCCACTGTCAAACAAGTGAATATGAACTGAATGCAAACATTAGGCTGAGTGAACTATTGTTCACATGTCTTTTCTCCATGGCAGGCTTCTACTGGATTGATCCCAACCAAGGCTGCTCTGCAGATGCCATCAGAGCATACTGTGACTTTGCCACTGGTGAGACTTGCATCCATGCCAACCCTGACAATATTCCCGCAAAGAACTGGTATATCAACAAGAATCCCAGGGACAAGAAGCATGTATGGTTTGGTGAAACTATCAATGGTGGCAGCCAGGTAAGTGGTGTATGGGAAAACGATTGTTTTCTACAGAGCTGTCTGAAAAGTTCCTAATGCACTGACTCTCAGCAAGCAAACAGATACATTAAACTCTCTTAGAGGAGAAATATGAAAAAGGTAGCTACCTTTTATATCAAGAGCACAGAGCTCTGGTTCTAGTTTGGATCACAGTTTGCTATAATTATTACTCAGTATTGTTCTCATTTTTCTTGAATGTTTGCAAATTATGAATTCAGCATGACTAGTGGGTATTGCTAAGGTAAGCCTGGGCTGGAATCTGATACATTAGTATAAAGACAGTCCATAAACTGTCTTAAAAAGTAAGAAAAACATCTTTGCTTATTCTTTAAATTCAGATTTATTACACATGACACTATTCCTGGAAAGATATTTATATTACACATCACAGATCCTGAGTATATGCCACTGTAACATTCAGGATTGTCAGTGTCAGTAAAAACAAAAACAACATCTACTTGCACATTAGACACTATCCCAGCAAATTGCAAATAAATCATTATTGTACAGCTAAGGAGAGCTAATTACATAATTCTTAAATGAAATTGAGATGATCTTGTGATGAAATCACAGTGACCAAGATCTTAAATATTAGAAGGTAAGATTGATTACACTGAGTCAAGAACAGTCTAGGGTTGTGTTTCTTACAGTGGCTAAATGCAGATGCTGTAAAAACAATATAAGAATAAAGTAAATATTTGTAATATCCTCAGACACTATCCTATTAGACTCACAAAAAAAAATTAGGGTTTTTGTGATACAGGAATTGTTTCTGTGTCCTATTAGACTCACAAAAAAAAGTTAGAGTTTTTGTGATACAGGAATTGTTTCTGTGTATCTGTGGAAACAACAGATTGTCTTCCTTGAACTTACTTGATCTTGTCTCTGAATCCACATGAACCATTAACATTGTATCTTGGAAGAGACTTCTACAATGTAACTAGATCCACTCATGTCTGGTTGTCAGTCTATCTCCTGCTAGTTTTATTTGATGCTCTTGGGCTCTGGAGTTGCAGTAGACAAGTGACTGCAGACTTAATGTGATTCTTTTTTTTTTTATGTTCCTAGAGTAGCTATCATGCACTTACACTACAAACATCCACTTTTCCCCAGCAATACAACTGACTGGGTTCCTCTCTGTTTTTCAGTTTGAATACAATAATGAAGGAGTGACCTCAAAGGATATGGCTACACAACTCGCCTTCATGCGCCTGCTGGCCAACCATGCCTCCCAGAATATCACCTACCACTGCAAGAACAGCATTGCCTACATGGATGCAGAAACAGGCAACCTTAAGAAGGCTGTTATACTGCAGGGATCCAACGATGTTGAGCTACGAGCTGAAGGCAACAGCAGATTCACTTTCAGTGTTCTGGAGGATGGCTGCTCTGTAAGTAACACAGAAGCCATGGGCACAGTGACTGGATATGATTAAGCACGTGACTGGGGACATAGTTGTGCTTTGATTCAGAATTAGATTATCAATCAGACCAGCAAACTTTTACCCAGTGAAGATAAATAGCCTACAAACACACCTACGCCAGATCTTTAATAAGTGGGAAGGACGGGAGTAGAAACAAATCCTACCTTGTAGTGTGCAGTGTGGCAAAAAAGGAAAATGCTTTTCAGAGGGACCAGATCCAAATTTTATGTAAGCAGGAGACTGATGAGAAGACAGTGCACAAGTTGTAGGAAGGGCAGGATCTTTAAGTCCTGAAACACTCAGGAAGGGTCCTCCGAGGATTTAACTTCAGTGTGAATAATATTGTAGTTTATGTACAGCATCACACACAGGACTTCAGATTCTTAAATATTTTCTCTGTATCAGAGATCTAAATAGTTGGATATTGGTATCTGACTGGCAAACAATGGCAGCAAAATTGATACAGAATTCTTTTATAAATTATCCGTTAGGTGAAAGAATTCCTAGTACTATGAACAATGCAACAACAATTGTAATGAATCTTCTCTTGCAGAGAAAGAACAACGAATGGGGCAAAACGATCATTGAGTACAGAACAAATAAGCCATCCCGCTTGCCCATCCTTGACATTGCACCTTTGGATATTGGCGGCGCTGACCAAGAATTCGGTTTGGACATTGGCCCAGTCTGTTTTAAATGAATGAACTAAAATTAACTTAAAGCCTCTCCCAAATTATTCTCTTGTCATTTCTTTTTATAATGAAAGCTGACTCCTTCCATTTCTTCTGTTCATCTACTTGCTTAAACTCTGGGCGAAAAAGAAGGAGAAGAATTGATTGGAGCATTGTGCAATGAAATTTAATACATCCCCAAATGGACTTGGAAGTCTTTCAAGATTTAACACCTTGTTTTGGGAAATGTCAACCTTTGTAAAGAAAAAAAAAAACAAAATAAAAAGTGATGAAAGTTTGCACCACTTGTGGCCTTTGAATATCTTCCACAGAGGAAGTTTAAATCCACGACTTCCAAAGGTTTAAACTACCTCATACACTAAATCAAGTGTGATCCACATCTTTTGTAGGAACTTCTCCATGTGATCTGAGGCACTTTCAGTTCCACTCAGAATACAGTGGTGCTAATTGCATAATTGCAGAGTATCTCTCCAATACTTGAACTTTGATGGTGCTAATAGCATTTAAAGTATTGCTTCTCTGTTTCTTTGAAGTCTGTCTTAGAATGTCCTGTCTCACCCACAGCTTAAGCATGTGGATCATTTTTCCTCATCTTTGTTCTCTTCCTCCAAAATCAGGTGCTCCTCCTTTCAAATCCCACTTCCATCTTTTACAATGGGTAAAAAAAAAAGTCATTTCTCAAAAAAAGAAAGAAAATGTATTTTGTATATGTGAGATGTTTAAATAAATTGTGAAAAAAAAAAGAAATAAAGCATGTCCAGTGTTCCAAAAGAAACTATTTAATGAGTTAAGTTACTTGCTTAGATGCATTGGCAGATACTCACACCCAGATTTTACAATACATTTGCGTTGCTGCAATTCTGCAACTCAAACGTTTGCTTAAAGCCTTGGAAGGCTGCTTATAACTGTCTTAAGGGTGTGATTGTCTACTTGACTTCATTTCAACACCACCTTTTGAAAAGTCCTCAAGAAACTCACACAGTAACTCTGTGCCTCATAGTATGAGAACTTCAGAAGCAGAAATAATTCCTTCCTGTTTTCCAAATGTTACTCAGGATTAATGGCCAAAAGAAGGATCATCATCTCACTTAACAGCAGAAGAAAAATGAAGATTCTGTCTTACATTTAAAGACTGAAAGCTCCTGGCTGTTGAGAGAGCTGTGCTGTAATCAGCAGAACCGTGCCACTGTGTTTTAGAAAGGCTGTGCAGAAGTCCATGCAAGGAATTTAGCTGTCCTGTCAGGAAGCTCAGGGTTTGTTAGGCCCTTACAGTTCGTTCTGTTCTGTATGAGACACAGAACTATCTGCTGTTGCTAACCTTAATAATTTACTATCACAAAAAACAACACCAGAAGCAAAGACTGTTCTTCAATGAGACTTTTTAAGAGACTGCTGACAACCCTAAAGGAACTGCAATTCCAATTGCCATGTTTTTGGAACTGGGAAAGTGGTTGGGACAGCACACAGAGTCCCATGAAGACAACAGCAAAAGCAGGTAAGGGGAGAGGTGAGACAGGTTTAATCAGCAGAAACCCCCAAAGGGAAGCATGAATACCCAGAATAAAGCCCCTGTAACCTGAAGAAATCTGAAGGCAGCTCAAAATGGTGCAAGGAGGAACAAGCACTAAAAACTGTTTCTAAAGTCTTCCTCATTCTTACTTGCAATGAACTGATTAAGGGAAAAGAGGCAAGTATCAAAACATGACCTTAACTGCAGCTGCTGTGTCTGTGCAGCTGTGTGCTGAATTAGTTAAAAGGGGAATTGCCATAATAAAACATAGCCCATTTTTTCTTCACTGAGTGAAACATACTGCAGGTAAATGTCTGCATTTACTCATTGGACCATGATGATTCTTAAAGTGTTAGTATTTCAAGCACTGTTTTACGATTTCAAAATAAATTTGTTGTTGTGAAAAAAAATAATGCCATGATTTAAAATTGTGTGAGTTTCTTTTCTCATGTAGATTAACTACTAGCCAGGAAGTACCTACAAGGGCTGAAAAGATAAAATTTCATCCCTCAGTTCACCAGGATATATGCAAAGTTTATTGCTAGGACTGGGAGGTGGATCTTTGCTGCCTGGGGAGGAAAAAGATTCAAACCACAGTTAAAGGAACACTTGAGGTTTAGAAAGGAAATTATGAAGGTCAAACACTGTCTCTTTTGTCATCTTCTGATTTTCCCTTTGCTCTCTGCGATGTTTTCCATGGCATGTCCTCCTTGGCAGAGAACACTTCCTTTCTATCAGGTCATTGGTGATGTCCAAATTCTTCTGTATTTCCACACTTTTTTCACAAAGTGGTCTCACTCGGAAATTAAATCAAAACTTACCTCAAAACTTCCAGACTTATTAGCACTGAGAAGACACTTGGTTTGGCCTGCAGGTTTTGACCTCATCAGAACTTACTGCATGATCAAGTATTTTGTTTATGCTATGTACAATATTGAAGAAACTGCCTTTCAAGCATCACAGCTGAAAATAAGAGATGAATGGCAAACAAGGCAGGGAGCCTTCATATTGTCTAATTTCAGGAATATAAAATGGTAAATAAACTTCTGGTAAAGTGATCTTAATTATCTTTGGGAGTGGTCTACCTCCCTATAAGGATTATCTCTGGAATATTAATAGCAGCAATAGATCTAGACCATTAATACAAATTAGCTAAAACAATCGGGTTAAAATAGATTACAGTTTACATTTGTAACAAGAAAGAAACCTGGAAGGAAAGGAAAACAGCTGGAGTAACTAAGTGAAAGACAAGGTTTGCAGCAAGCCCTGGCTGTACTGGAGAAGCTGTGTAAGGCTGGGTAGAGAGACAACTGACACGCACAGTGCTCGGCTGTGATACAACTGTGTAAACAAACGTGCTGCAGCATTCAGACCATTTCACTCCCTGGAATCTGTGGGACTTATCACTCCCATCCATGTGAACAAAAACGTGCTCTGTCAGCTCCTCTTGCACCATCTCTCCAGGAGATGTACAGAGATTAAAAGCCTCCTGCCAGTAGGTGCTTCGAATTATATCTAAGATGAAGCCTGAGGTCTCCTGTGAAGATATTCCTTACTGTATCCACAAATCTTACCAAAAAGTCTTCAGACATGTTTAAAGTGCCTCTGCATGTATAAACTGTGCTTGCTACATCAGCCTCTGGATGCCTGAATTTTACTCGTTGTGATGGGCAATAGCTCTTGGGACTCTTTTGCACGTTTATACGCATGTACTTCCACAAGAGCAACTCCCTGTCAGCCCGTGAACCCAGTATGCAGGGCAATCAGGTGGGTAGAGGGGGATCACTCAGACAAATGTGAATCAAACAAAGCAGCCATTGCCAGGGAGTGATGAATTCACTCTCCCTTTTCCTTGCTCCTCCTGCGTGTAACTTGCTCTCCTGAGCGCAGAGTTGAGCTAGCTGATGCCCACTGTTTCCCACTGCAACAGGCTCAGCAGTCAGCACATTGGGGTCTCTGTAGCATGTACATAGCATAAGTAGATGTGCTGGTTTGAAAGCAAACCGG